>NC_141105.1:19504999-19761307 GCF_041138505.1 Cibotium barometz | reverse complement strand
GGTTGCGTGAAAGCCTCTGTTTTAGGGTATGGGATCTCTTGCTCCATGGGTTTGGGCTGCACAGTTGAGGCTGTTTGTTGCTGTGGCCGAGAACACATTCTATGAATGCTTACATGTATCCCTTTGTGATGAGGTAGTCTTCTCCTCGTGTTCTCCCTGTTCCTCGTCCAAACGAAGAAGAACTCGAACTTGGTTCCATGGTAAAGGCACTTTTATAATGGGCTCCTTCTTGTGTTATGTGCGCTTTGCTATTATATGTATTGTGGAACATTTATCCTTAATGGAGACATTTACTATAAAACTGTGGTTATTGGCTACTAGCGGATCATGGTCTACTTGGGATAAACCCAACTTAGGATCAACACCAAATGTTTGAAACATATGGCATCTAACATGGTTTGATTGCTTCCTCTATGGGAGCGAACCTTGAGGTTCTAGGTCCTGATGCTCCCCCTTGTTACTAGAGCTAGGCCCAAAAATACCCAAAAATAGGGCAGTTGATGTGAACGCCTTCTTCATGAAATTTAAGGTTTTGACATACACGGGCAGGTCCACATCGTAAGTAAGTAAAGAATTAATAAATTGAAAAAACTCTCCCCTATTTCTCATTTTTACCTTATTTATTAAAAAAAGAAAAAGAAAAAAAACAAAAACCAAAAAATTAAAATTTCTATTTTTGTATAATTAATATTCTCATTTTCATTTTATTTATTAAAAAAAGAAAAAGGGAAAAAACAAAAACAAAACTTATATTTATGTATAATTAATATTAGTAATAATTTTAAAAAGAGTCACCTGTGCCTGTGTTTCAGTTGCGTCTGTGTGCCTCGCATGCCCTTGTCCTTGAGCCTGTGCCTGCGTTCCCCCCCCCCCCCCCCCCCCCCCCCCCCCCCTGCCCCTATTCCCTTGGCCTGCGCTCGTTCGCCAGCCGGCCGTGCCAAGGTCTCGCCTCCGCCAATGGTGCCCCCACCATCCGCCCGTGCCGGCTGCGCCCCTTCGCTCGACCTCCTACTCTCGTCACTCAGCCGCCTGTTGTGGTAAGTTTAGGGTGGAGCGCGGGCTGATACATGACCGTTACCTCTGCCCCTGTGGAGATTTAGGGTTTTGTAAGGGCAAGAAGAATCTGATAGAGCAAGTCAGGAAAGGCATGCTCATGTTTCTGTTTGATATTGATCTGAGATTACTTTATGGAATATACATGGGGAAATTTCAAGTAGCATTCCCATGGCAGGTATGGTAGGTGAGTTAAAGGATTGCCTTCCACTTTCTTTTTTTCAATAAAGGCATTTTTATTATTGAAGGAAATCGAGACAAGTTACAAAAGTCAAGTTACAAAAGTCGGGCTGACATCAAATAGCGGTCAAGGCCATTTTCAGGCCGAGACTTCTCTCACTATCCTAGAAGGCCCCTATACTGCTCTCCTCATTATCAACAAGTGCATTGGTGTCATCCGCAAACATTTCAGTGCAAACCTGCTTTTACTATTGCCAAGCAGAATTCCTTTCATTTCTCCTTTGTTGATTCTGTCTTGGACAAGCCAATTAAGTCCATCCGCAGCTATGGCATAAAGGAGGGGGGCCAAAGGACATCCTTGTCTAATTGATCTAGTCAGATGAAAAGCTTGAGTGAGGTCCCCATTGACGCATACCAGAGCAGTTGCATTACCCAGCAGTGTCTTTACCATACTGCAGAACCTTGAGCCACAGTCCATGTGTTTCAATGCATCTATCATATATCCCCAGCTCAGTCTATCATAAGCTTTGTCAAAGTCAATTTTGAAGAAGATGTAATCTTGCTCTGATTCTTCAGCGAATTCCATAGCTTCCCAGAGCGTAATGATAGTGTCTAGGATATATCTACCCTTGATAAATCCTTTCTGTTCCTTACGAATCCAATCATTCATGTGATCTTTCAGCCTTAGTGCCAACACTTTGGCAAAAATTTTATATGCACAGTTTAGGAGTGTAATTGGTCTCCAATTGGTGATAACATCCTTATCATCCTTCTTATGTATCAGCTTAATGATGCCTGCATTGATGGTTCGGGGGAGGGCTTCAAAGAGAAGGGCTTCTTTCCAAATTTCTGACAGAGGCTCTATCAAAGTGTTTTTGAAGGTTCTGAAAAATTCCGCTGGAAGACCATCATTTCCAAGGGATTTTTTGTCTTTAAGCATGTCAATAGCTCTGGATATCTCTTCTTTTGTGATTGGTTTGTCAAGCCACTGAGCTTGTTGTTCTGGCACTGTTTTAATTCTACACTGCTCTATGAGCTTAGTTGAGGCAGTTTGCTCTGCTTGATTTGTCGTAGATTCCGAAAAGAGACTTTGGAAGTGTTGGGCTATCCAAGCTTTATTCTCCTCATTGGAGCGCAATTGGATGCCTGAACTGTCTTTCAAAAGGGGGATGGTCTCTGCTGCATGTTTCACTTTTAGCATTTGAAACATTTCGTTGGATGGTCTGTCAGCTTTACCAGCCCACCACTCTCTGAAAAACAAGGCACTGTCCTCTAGTTCTTTGTCTTCTATTTTATGGAGGTGGGCTCTAGTGTCCCTAAGGGCAGTCTGAGCAGAGACATCACCAAGGTTGACCCTGTTCTCTCAAGTTTTTCAATCTCTTCCAGACACTCTTTTTTCTTCTTCTCTCTTATCTTTTTGACTCCTTTCCTGGCACAAATGAGCAAGGATTACGTGGACTTCACTGCCAGAGACCATGCCTTAGCGGGGGTCAATCCTAAGCTAAAGAAATGATCCCATATTCTCTTCACTTCTGCTTGTACCATGGGGAGTTTAAAGAGGGAAGGGTCCGTATGGAACCACTTGCAGCACTTCTACTTGTACCATGGGGAGTTTAAAGAGGGAAGGGTCCGTATGGAACCACTTGCAGCACTTTTTCTCATCAACTTTCTCCAGAGATGCTAGAATGGGATAGTGATCTGACAGGCAAGTGTCAAAAATGGCTTTGCATTCCACAGTAACAAACATTTTGCACACTTCCTGACTGACATAGCATCTATCAATTCTAGCCTTCCTTAATAGATCACCTGTTCCATAGTTTTGCCAAGTAAATTGTCCTGGTAGTCCTATGTCAACTAGGTTGAGCTGTTCCTTGCATTTGCTCCAAGCAAGTTTTTCCGCTCCTGAGATAAGCTTCCCCAGTTTATTGAATCTATCTTCCTCTAGTTCTACCATATTCAGATCTCCTATCAGAATGACAGGTTCATCATACTCCTGCATGACTGAATTCCAGATACGAGCTCTTTGAGTCTGCCGGGCAATTTGCATACATGCCTATCAGAACAAAATCCTCAAGTTCAAACGCCACCCACTGGTCAAAAAGGTCGACTTGGATATCTCTGATCTGATTCTCCCATCTAGGGTGCAACCCACAAGCTACCCCTCCAGAGCCTTGAGGGTGAGCGGTATAAATCCATATGAGATTTTTATCTATTGCATTCAGTCTTTGGATGAGATTATCTCCACTGACTTTAATCTCCGTCAACACTACAGCATCGACATTACCATGTTGTTTCAACCATGCCTTAACTTTTTTCCCTTTATTAGGGTCTGTAAGACCTTTGACATTCAAAGACAATATCTTCATGGAGGGGGGGCTTGGTTTTGTTTCCTCTGTCTTCTATTCTTATTTGCATCTTTGGGGGAACCCTCCATTTGTACATGGTTTCTTTTGAGATCTATGGATATGTCCATGGCATTGTCTGAGGTAGAGGTTTGTCTTGTTGCTGCTCCTTCGTTTTCTCTTGCATGGAGTCATCCTCTTCTTGACTTTGGGTATTTTCCAGTTTAGCCCCATCTCAGAGGCCAAACGGTCCAGATTGAGCTGATTAACTGGAGTTGAATCTATAAATTCCTCATCTGAGTCTGAAAGATCAGGTTTGTCCAGAAGGGAATAGAAGTTAGCTTTGGGATTGGATGAGTTGTTCTTCTTCTGTTTGAAGGTCTTTCGTTTAGGGGGTGGAATAAATCCATCGTTCTTACCCTTCCATATCTGGGAGTTGCTATTGGAAGGGTTTTCAAAGGTGGACGGGTTACCAGTTGAAGTAGAGGCTACGTTAGCTTGCACATCCTTTATAGCTGAGTCCTTTTGTAAGGCAAATCCGAGGTTGGACTGATTTCCCTTCTGAACTACATTTCTTTGTGGAGCATTGCCCTTAGAAGGAGCTTTTGAGGGACATTCTTTGATGACATGCCCTTTCATTCCATAATGGAAGCATGCATTCGGGAGATGCTTATAAAGAACTTTTTGTTCTATACTGAATTCTCCACAGTTGATAGAGATGGACTCCTTTAAGGGCTTGTCCAGGTCTATCTCAACCAGCACTTGAGGGTGCCAGGATGGGTTGATAAATGACTTCGGTCTGTGACCAAGAACCCTTCCAAGGGAGCCTGCAATTTTGTCAGTCCATGGGTACATGTGGTAAGGCAGATCCGGGAGCTCAATCCAAACCGGGCAAGTGGAGAGCTTCGGCCCACTTGCTGAGAACTCTTTTGTCCACCTGAAAAAGCAGAAGGGTGCGTTCCTGTACATCCATTGGGCTGCTCCCAGAATTTTGAGAGCCATTGATCTATTTTTGAATAGGAAACGTAGTACCCTTTAGGTAGGATTTGCACAGCTTCAATTTCTATGTCCAATGGCCTCCACGTATCTTCCATCCATTTTTTAAGGTGGTCCACTGGAGGTCTAGGGCCGAATAGTAGGCCAATAAGACATCTTCCTGAGTAGTCCGCTTCCACATCCCGAAGTAAATCTAGAGGGAGATCAACTTTTACAGTAGTGGAGCCCACGTTGGTGAGGTAATTGGTATCTTGCTCCATGATATCCTCAGGGAGTATTTGAGTTTCCTTTTGTGAACATTTGCTTCTCCTATCTGGCTATTGAGGATGTGTATTTGGCGATGGGCTTCCTCTAGCTGGAGTCTCAGATCCATTTCAGTGTCATTCGTCCATGGCCCTTTATCTTTGGAGCTGAGCGGGGGCCACGACCCTATTGGTTTCCTTAAATATTCTCCAGATGAGAAGGCTTGGACCAACCCTGCTACTGAGCCTTCCATGTCTCTGAGAGTCAGAGTGGGTCTCGGCCCCGTCTGATCCTTGATCAACGACATATGGGGCTCCTTATCCACTTCCAGTCCGAGCTAGACCCAAATGAAAGAAACATGCAATAAAAGTAGACACAGAAAAGGAAAGGGAAAACCGCAATTTGCAAAAACCTCGTTCTTTGCCACAACATGGTGAACACACCTTGATTGCTGCACAGCGCTCGTACAAAAGGAGAAATCCAGCTAAGCCGTTTGCTCCCCTGTCGCCAAGTTCCTCACCCAAAGGCTGGTGGCCGCCGCTGGTCCTCCTCCTTCAGCTACTTCCTCAATCAGGGTTCCGCCTTACCTACGATTGCCTTCCACTTTCGGAGGACATCTTCAAGGCATCCATTAAGGAGAATTAATTATGTGGAAAAAAAGGAAGTTCAAGGTGGAACTACTGCCCGGTACACACCTGAGGGGCACGCCTAAAGCATCTGCATACATGGGCACCCATATTACACACTCATAGCTGCCCATCTAAAAAGTAGTGTTTCACTAAAAAAACAAAAAACTGAAAAGGGGAAAATTTGATTGGTTGGGAAATGGGGTGCCCATTTTTGGGCAGCCTCAAGTGGTTGCCCACGATTTTGAAAAGTTGAGCAATAGGTGGCAATTGACTAGAATTGAAGCCGAGCATTCAATTTGGTAGTGTGTAAGGGGGGAGTGCCTTCCAAGCCTTTTTTTGAAACCTTGTTGGTGGCTACATCAAAAATTTCTTGGTGGGCACCCTCCAATGTGTAGTTGGCCTAAGTGTACAAAGCAAGTACAAAGGCTGTGAAGTTGTTCCAGCCGTTACCAAGGGGCCCGTGATGAGGGGCCCATTGCATACAAGGGGTGGCTATATTGGATCGTTTTGATGCTCTACCCAAAACCATATCTCCTAGATTCCTGGAGAATAATGCGCACATTCAAGATAGAGGTGCGCAAGGTTATCTTCCACCCAAGGCCAAGTAACAAGAGCCATCGGCCCTAGCTTCTCCAACTTCATGCTAAGCAACCAACAAACCCCCCATAAGAAGCCCGTCATGCTGACACACCAAACCCTCAACATCGGCGCGAGACGACAACAAGGTAGCACTAGTGAGAAGAAGACTTCATCTTGGCAAGAAGCCACCAGTGTTGAGAAGAAGACTTTATCACTAGTGAGAAAAAGACTTCATTCGGCCGCTATACTGGCATTCCGGCAAGTGACGCGATCAATGCAATACCAATGTCCATGTTCTTCTTGAAAACTAGCAAGGGAAGGCAAAACATTTCTCAACATCCTTTTACTTCTTATTTTGGCTTCCCATTGAGTGAGTAGAGCATTTCCCATGGAGGGTAGAGTCCGTATAGCTGGGTTTATTTGTAGCTACATCGCTAAATAGTCCAATTGCTAAACATCTAAAATAAAATCCTACTAAGACCAAATCCAAATCCACTTCTGCTTACAACCAGACCTTTGTAAGTTTCCAGTGTGCACCTCTTCACTCACATTCTTTCATCACCGGCACATAGGCACATAGACTTGGGCATTCCTTCCTAACTTGTGGTCCATCTAACACCCATCCACACACCTATGCCTTTCATCGATTGCACCCAATAGTCTCAACCATACCTTGTCAAGGCACTCTGACATCGGATCCTATTGTTGCATTTAATATTGATACCCTATACTAGTTCTTTACATGCTTACCTTTGTTTTGAGCGAGTTGTCTTATCTCGTCTTCTTTATCGAGTTCTCATTCTTGCTCTTTCCATCCATGAATCCCAATTCCAGTGTTGGGCTACTAGCCATCCATTCGTGCATAGCATGCTTGGACTTTGTGAAGATGCCCAATCAAATGGGCACCCAATTGATCTATAAAGCCATCGGATCCATGAATCCAAATGGAGATCTTTACTCAAAGTGGTGACTCATTGAACTACGCTCTGTATCTCCCTCCAAGGCACCAAACTTTCCTACATCCATGCCAATCAAATGAGGTAGAGATGCATGGCCAAGGTTAGCATTGTCTGGTAATTCAAAATTTTACCCCCCCACTGATATCACCATGTTTCAAGTAAGCAGGCTAAATAGCTAGTAAGCTAGCACTCGGATCCATTTAGCCCATGTCTGGTAAGCCAACTATAGTTTATGATTTACAAATGTACTTGCTAGACTAGGTGTTCTAAATTCTTCCATTCTCATCATGGATAACCCCACCTCATTCACACTCTCCTTATTAGCTAGCCTTGTTACACATCGATAACCAATTCCCTATCTAAAACCATGTGGAAGAGTTGAAGAAAGCAAAATGAAAAAGTGTCAAAGAAAGTACAGTGTTAGAGTTTTCCCCAAAAGAAGCTTCTATAGGGGCCTACCTTTTGCCAAATGTCCATGCACACCACCATCTCTAATATATCCATGGGCTCTGCATAGAATAGATACATATAGGTATTGTTCTTTCATGAATCTGCATTGAACCTCATCACCAATAACCGTCTAGGTACATCTTTGGATGGGACGTAAGCCTGGCCCATGGTGTTGCATGGACCTTCCTCAAATTAGCAGGAACCTTCTATGGCCTCATCTTTGACCACATTACCCATTTGATCCAAACTTCTTCTATCCCAAGTACTCGACAATGGCAAATCCATTGAGCCATAAAGGCTGCCCAGCTCCATTGTAGCTATGGACACCCCCATGCGTATAGTCCATTACCATGCCTCAAATAATCCAATAATCTTAACTCCTTAAGAAAAGGGATGTCAAGTAAATGACAAAGAAATCATCAAAGAAAGTCAAAGAAAGCAATTGAGTTGGGGAAATCTTCATGTTAGAGAAGTGCATACGGGTACACCGCCTATGTATTGCCTATGCACATTACATATATATTTCACTCTACGAGCATCACAATTCTTTAAAAAAACTTCTCACATCTCATGACACACACAAATATATACACTTACAACTAACCTCGTCAACACTAACCCCCCAAGTACATCTTTGTTGGGGTTCATCTCAACACAAACAGAAATATCACAAACAGACACAATTGCTCAATAAGAAACATGTTGATTAGGCGAAATCAGACATTCAAACACAGCAGAAACGCGATGCTCAGACAGAGGTTCGATAGAGTAAGGTCACACAAGAGATAAAACACTCAAAATTATGTTTTATTCTCTCTCTCTTCATTACATTGCTTCCTCTTCTTTTCAACCTTGCTCAAAAATGTTACTCGTTCTCCAAAACGTTATTCTTGAATAACCGTTACCTATCTTAACTTCCAAGATCCCAAGAAAGTCATCATACATTCCTATCACCTTATAATCCCAAGAAAGTCATCATACATTCCTACCACCTTATAATTCCGCCTTAGCATATATCCGACTTACTAAATATCTGACTTCTTACATATCTGACTTACTAAATATATCCGACTTCTTACATATCCAACTTACTAAATATCCGACTTCTTACATATCCGACTTACTACATATCCGACTTCTTACATATCCGACTTACTACATATCTGATTTCTTACATATCCGATGTAGCAAAATTCAACTTAAGAGAACTATGCCTTCAACACATGGCACGTCCCGGTGGTAGATTTCAAAGAAATCTGACTCGGATCCACATATCCCTTGATCAGCTCAAAATGGCAGACAAAAGTAAAATCATGCTGCTACATCAAACAGTTGTAGCAACATCAAAAGGCTGGTCCACCTCCTTCATAACATCAGGTTCAGCAACCTGAACATCCTTGTGTGGTGCTGCTACATCCACACTTTGTAATGAAACTGATTCCTTGAACAGCTCAGCAACCTTTATCTGCTCTGCAACATACATCTCTACCTCAGGCACTTGGTCTGCAACTATCTCAACTGTTTCTGCCAGCAAATCTGCAACTTGTGCCTTGTAACTCTGTTTTTCTCCAGGTCCTGCACTTTCTGCATCCAAAATTCATTTTCCTTCTTCAATTGAGAAATCTCTTCCACTAATATTGCTTCATGTTCTGTAATAAAACCTGTCTTCAACACATCATAAGGATACTTTAACACAAAAGACAGTTTGTCTTGAATTGTCCTCCACATATTTTGCATATTGGAAGTCAATTGCTGCTTCAGCACTGTCACATCACCTTCTGCCACATCAAAACTCTAGTAATGTCCAACTCCTCTTGAGCTAGTACCTGCGTCTCCATAATTTGCAATGGTTGCAACCTCAAATTCAGCACATCATTATGAACTTGTAACTCTATATTCCTTTGGGCCAACTGTTTCAGTTCCAAACCAACCTTCTCTTCCAGGTTCTGTGTCCATTCCTTGAACATTCCCAAAGACCTCTTCACCTGTACTATTTCAAGTGAATGATGCTCCAACATGTCCTTCATTTCCTTACTATGCTTCTCCTTCACCTGTTTGCAGCTCATTCTGAAATTGCTGTATCTGCAACTCCTTTGTTTGCAACACATCAGATGACACACCATACTCTACCATCTGCTGCCTGTGTTGTTCAAACTGAACCTGTTGCTTACCAATAAAAGCTTGTACAGCTGTCAACATTTTATTAGCCATGATTCCATCTTTTACGTGAAACTCAGATTGAGTAAAAACAGTTTCATCACCAGCAAAATCAAACTTAGTCACCAACTTCTTGATGCTGCTATCAGCTTTTCTTCTCTTGGACAAAGTGAAAGTCTTACCCAACTTAGTTGGTGTTTGTGCTTCCATCACCTCCATTGGAGAATGTACCTCCAACTCCCCAAAATACTGCGAACATTGTGGTGAGTCAACTAATGGTAAAGCTTCTTTTACAGTGTATCCAACTTTCCTCAGGTTCTGAAAGACCTCCATTTTGTCCTTATCTAGCGTAGACAAATCAGACAGCTCTTATTTCTTGAATACCTGCGGCTTTGCATGCTGAAATTGCTCACCCCCAAATATTTGTCCTTGTCTGGCAACATCACGTCCCCTGCATCAATTTTCTGAGCATAATAAAACAAAGCTGCCGAGTAAGCACAAAGCCTACTGTTAGTCTGAGTCTTCCTTTTGTCAGACACAAACACTTCACTGTACATCCTCTCATACAACCGTGCCCAACTGACTTGTTCACCCTTCTCAGCCTAACATAAAGCAGCATAGTTTTCTTTTGACATATAATCAAATTTAAGAAGAAAACATAGCCTTTCCAAATACCACTTAAGCTGCTCCCTTCTTGCATAACTGACATTCTTCAGCATATAATACTGTCTTCCACCCTCGCGAGGACCAAACTCCTTTTTCAAAGAGTCCTCACTGCACTTAGGTATAGGACCTTGGGAAAAACAGGGCAACTTAAACACTTCAGGAGCAACAATTTCAGGAGTTAATACTACCTTTGAAGAAATCCGTCCTTTTGTTTTCCTCAAAATCTCCACCTATGACTTTGCAGAGATTATTCCTCCACCATTCATCCCATGGCAAAGTAGCAAAGTCGTGCAATCCAATTTTTTGTAACCAGGTGGCGTTCCTATCTGCCTGAATATCAATCTCCACCTTGAAGTCCATGAATGGGTCCATTAAGGACTGCATCATCTTGCCAGCTAACATAGCTGTAGGCATGCTAGCTTCTTCATCCGCCGAACCCTCCACGTCTTCCTCAGAGCTAGTCACATCCACCCACACGCTAGCTCCCTTGCGGCGCAGCCTCGTCTTCAGCACTTCTGGCGATTCATCATCTTGAAGGGGTCGCATGGTGGCAAGGGGTTTCGCCTTAGGCATGGGAGACTGAAGGGGCTCTGAAAACACAGATGAAAACCGTAAAGGGCGATGCATGAGGGAAAAGAAGACTGGTGGCTCACACTCGTGCCAACTCTCCTAACGTAAGATCTCCACACACACTCGTGCCAACTCTCCTAACGTAAGATCTCCACACACACCTCCATAAAATAATCATCACTCTTACTGGGCATGCACTCCCCAATTGGAGTCTTGTGGAAAAAATATTAATTTTAAAAACTCCGAGTCAGTAAAGTCCGACTAAGCGACTTCCAACACAGCACAATTCAATCAAACCAACCCTGACAAAAGCTTCAGCAAATTTCCTTCTTTGTAACAACTGATCAAAACACCCTGTGCCAACAATTAAGCTTCTTGCCATCATCTGAACACCTATGTTCTGCCTGAAGAACATCCATCTCTGTGCTGTGTTAACTTTTGGTGAGTCGGATCTGACTTCCTCAACATGCACCAAAGCTAAAACTGGCCAATCAAGATGTGGTGGTTTCCCTTGAAACTTCTTCAGCCGCTGCCGAAAACCATTGATTGGCTTCTCTACCCTTGTTCCAAAGACATCTGCAACAATAAAGGTTCCTTGACCCAAATCCTCCACAATCTGATAAGGTCCTTTATATCTAAGTGTCAACTTCCCTGGATGGGGTCCCAATCTAGAGTTGTATATGTAAATCATTACATGGTGCTTTTAGTACTTATTCCACAAATCACATGCCCGCGTCTATTCTATCAACTATTCCATGGTGCTTTTATCACGTATTCCACAAATCATATGCCTACTTCTATCAACTACCTCATGGGTGGTGAAGGGTCCTTTCCACTTCTAGACGCTACTTTCGCAACCAACAGAGGCCTAGTATAAAGAACCTCTATATCACTGGTCACTTTCCATGCCGCCCCTCGGCATGCTGCCTCTGCCCCACCAGCAGGGCTACCCAAAACTTCCCACCGCTTTACCCTACATCTGATTGTGGGGATCATTCTTGAACTATACAACTTAACCTCGGCCACCAACTTCATCACGTGTCTTGGACCAACCATACCTTTCCACCATGGCAATAGCTTCTTCATCGACTTGGGTGATGCAAGAACGTGGTCACCATTAAGAAGGGGGTATGTTACCCACTTCGTAGGTTAACATGGTTTCACCATCCTGACCTCCTAAGATGATTTGCCATCTTATCTTTTATAAAGCGACCTTACCTTGTGCTTAGTATTAAATAGGAAAACTCTAAGGACATCGTATTATTGAGATGTCAAACTCAACATGAGCTGACACTCACGACACGCCTGCATGACTGTTTGACATTGGGGGGTTTGGTAGTAGCTGGCACCGACATATCCTCGTCAGAGATTCTATAGCTAGACTACATCGACTAGTCCATATCTACCCACTCCACTTAGCATGTTCACATCATATACCGCTTGTATATACTCTATTATGTGTGTTAGTCACTTTATCTTCTTTGTAGACCTCTTTTGTTGTGTAAAGAAGAAGAAGAATTTTCAGCCTCTCACCTTGTGTGTTCTCTTCTAGGGTTTGTGTGAGTGTGTGTGTGCTTGTAGTAAGAGCTCAAGCTCTCTTCTCCCCTGCATCTTTTCATGGTATCAGATCCTGGTTCATGCTAAGGGTTGAGCGGCAAGCAAGGGAAGCATAGGAAGCGGTACGAGCGGCAAGCAAGAGAAGCATATGAAGCGGTACAAGGGTAAGAGCTTTATCTACTTTGTGTTAGCTACTATACCCTTGTCGGGAGCTCTTCAAGAGGCACTGGCAAATGAGCTTCGATTGAGGAGCTTTCTTCACGGGAGCAGAGCTATAGGGAAACTACAATGTCCGTTGGACAAAAAGTTTTCGAAAAACGTGTTTCAGGCACGTTTGGACCTCCGTTTTTCAGTTCGCAGGCGTTCACGGGCACTGCGGGTAAGTTTCGATTCTCTACAGAACTCTGTTTTTGGAACTACAGGAAGGGCAATTGGTTGTGCAAGAACTGTGTGTACTGTTAAGAGGTCTTAAAGTTGCCATTGGTGTATGTATGCGAATTGAGATCACTAGCTGTGACAGTTTGGGTGCAGTATAGTACCGCTACAGAGAATACAACAGTTTGTGCAGGTCAAACAAGAGTGATGTTTTTGGTAAATTTGTGTTGTAGACAAGATATCGAATGATGGAATAAACCAGATTGTTGCAGAGAAGCTTAACAAGAACAACTTCCATTCTTGGAGGTTTAGATTGACAAATTTCCTGATGGGAAAAGGTTATTGGGACTATATTGAAGGTGAACATGAGGAGGCACCAGAGATTAATCCAATTGCTGCAGATGTAAAGGAATTCAAGGTCTGGAATCAAGGAGTAAGGAAAGTCACGTATTGGCTTTCTATTAGTATACATGACACCATGATTAGGCATATGCAAGATGCTAAGTCACCTAAGGAGGCATGGGATACCTTGGTAGAGCTATATGAAACTAACACCAAGGCACGTAAGATTCAGTTAAAGAATGAGCTTCATATTGTGGAGAAGAAAAATATGTCTGTAATGATTATTCCTTGCATCAATTGGTATTTCTGTTGATGATGATAATAAGGTGGATGTGTGTCTACATGGTCTTGGGAAACAATACAAGGTGTTCAAGACGTCTATTCAAACTCAGGAGAACATTCCCAACTTCATAGATTTGGTGTCAATGTTGATCATTGAAGAGAAGAATTTGGGTGAAGATCAACAATCTTCACAAAACAAAAAAAAGTTTAGAGTAGTAGGCCTTCTACACAAGTGTAGGTAGAGGATGAGGTAGAGGTCATGGATGTGGCTAAGGTGGTGGCTAAATAAGTAATTAAAATTATGGTGAGCAGTAGCAGCAACAGTCTCACAGGATTCGCAACAACAATACACAGGTGGAAGAGGCCAGTTTAGAGGTAGGGGGAGTCAAAGAGGTCATGGTAATTGGCAAAGGCAGCATAATTATATACGAGGTTGTTTTTACTGTGGTAAGCTTGGACATGTGCAAGCAGATTGCTATAAGAAGCAGAGTGACATGCAAAATGGAAAAGTGTAGCAAAACTACTATGCATTCGCTAGCAGAAATAATGAGGATAATGGGAGGTTGTTTGTTATGCAACATGAGGTTAATGTAGTCTTGAAATGTGAGACCCCTGCCCCCTTCGCAATGCCCCCTCCGAGGGCACTGGCACAACCGCCCAACCACTGTATTGGTGGGATTCCTTTATAAAAATTTGGTTATGTTTTGCCCAAGTACCGAGGAAAAGAGTTCCCAGGCCCCCTAGCTGGCGTTCAAGCAAAATTCAGGTAGTCATACCACTTACACACCCAATATGAAATTGCCATTTTAACAGATTCGGTTGTCTTTAAAATAATCTTTCAGTGAAATCATAGTATTACTGATCATAATCCTCCAAAATATTGAGTCCATTGTTTTACAAAATATATCATCCGGACTCTTCGTTGAAGACCATCTGGTCAACCAACGAGATCCAATATCAAAATTCAGTTCACAAAAGTCATTCTTTTCAGTTCTTCCGTATCTTCTCGACGTATGCATGGGTGTCCTAGCAAACCGCGAGCCCGTGCATCACTTGGTCAGAACCCTCTAGGATCCTACTTAGGTGTCCTAGCACTTCACTCAGGGATCGCTTTGTCGGTCCTCGCCCATCGTACCGGAAGCGCACCATTTTAACCATACCGAGGCTAGTCAAGACCTCGGTAGGTTTTACCGCGAGCGACGTCCCTCGACGACTCCTCGCCAGTTCTGTTGCATCGAGTCTCTCCTTATAGTGAAACACATACAAAATGCCTCCTCTGCGTAAAACAGTCCTTTAAAAAGAAAACAGAGGTTATATGCAAGTAGAATTCATGGTTCGAGATTGGTTCTATAAAATCCTTTTCCCTTAATCCAGATTTTCTTAATGAGAATCATTGATCTCTCATCAGGGTAATCTACCCATCATTTGACTGAATTTCCAACTAGATTCTAGGTGATTTCGGTTAAGGAAAATCTATGCTAATTCAACGGTAGTCTATTCTTTGTGTCAAGAATTGGAATTGGTCATCACGAGGTTTTTACTTGATTCAGATTTGAGAGATGGGCAAGTAGTTTATTGGCCGCCCCTCTCATAGTCGTGGTCTAACAAAATTATTCGTTTACTTCTAACTTTGATTTCTAAGGATTTTCTTCAAATAAAAATCTAATGAACTTCTAACCATAAGGAAAATTCCAACTTTATGAATTTCATTCTTTCTTAACCATAATAGATTAAGAAATGGTTCTATATGAGAATATCGGGTTTTTATAAAAATACTCTTCTTTCATTAATCTAATTTTGGGTAAATATCAATTTGGTGATTTATCCACCTAAAATATCTAAGAATATTATTTCTACCAATTTAATTATCAACCCTAAGTTTTTAGGTAGAATTATGGTGAAAATTCCTCTTTTGTCACCAAAATTTAATTTAAACCTTTCTCTACTTAAAATACCATAAAAATTCTTCTTTTAAATTAAATACAAATATCCTTTTTTTAATATGCTTAAAATTTCTCTTTTTGCATTTAAATGATTGAATTTCAAAGGTCATGGAAATTCCTCTTTTATCATTTAAAAATTTCTTATGCATAAAATAAATTTATGTAAAATATCTCTTTTTTAAATTAAATAAAAATATCCATTATTTTAAATATGCCAAAAATTTCTCTTTTACTATTTAATTACTTGGATCTCGATTATCATGGGAATTCCTCTCTTTGCATAAAAATAAATTTACCAAAAATTTATCTTTTCTTTTAATTAAATATTTATGCATAACTACTAAAATTTTATTTCACATGAATATGATGAAAATCATTCTTTTTGAATAGGATGTCCAATCCTAGAATATGGTAGGAAGTCCTCTTTTAGCATTATGCATAAAAATAAGATATGTATGTATTATTTTCTAAAATTTTTACCATAGCTTCGTTGCAATTATTGATAATTTTTAATTTTTCTTAAAAGAATAAAACATTGTAATGCAAATATGATAGAAGATCTATTCTCAAACTAAATCTAAACTATGAAATTAAATCATAATTTTAACCATAATCATAAACTTAATTATGATTATTCTACTAAATTAAGCTATTTCCATTATTCCTCTTTTCCCAAATTGATAGGATTATCTCTTTCCCATTTAGAATCAATTAAAGTAGTTTTTAACTACGTATAAATAATCTAAAAGAATTAATTATTTTGTTAACATAAAAGCATAAAAATGCCATTTTCTTATTCTCTAGCTTAACAAGCTTAGAGTTTGATTTTGAATTAATAATTTATCAATGAGAAGCATTCTTTTGCTAAAGAATTAGCCATAGGAATGAGTATTCTTTTTGAGAGAGAGATATACATAAGAAAACATTCTAATTAACCGCATAAAGATTAACTTTTTCTTGATTACACATTAAAAGCTTGATTTGAATTTAAAACAACCAATTAGAAACTTCTCAAGCTTGAGAGGGGTTGAGAAGAGAAGTCATTTGATAATATTAACAAAAAACCATAAAATTCATTCTTACCTCAAGGATTAGTTTGCTTCTTTTTCTAGAAGTGAAGCCCCCAACCAATCAATTGGTTTAGCAAGTGGAGAAGAGAGCTTCAAGAGTTGTTGAAGAGAGAGAGAAGCTCCAAGCTCCCCAAATGTAGAGGATTTTTAAGGGATAATATAAAATATGATTATTTTAATGTAATACTGGCATGGTATAGCTCACAGATGAGAATACAAAAGAATGAGGATCTATTTATAGGTGAGGGAGGCCACTAACTGAGTCCAACTGGGTTCTAGAATTTTTCAGCTTCAGTTTGACTTAATTTGGAGACTTAATTTGGACAAGATTTGGCTCCCTTTTTGATCCAGTTTGATTTAAGAGAGAGGAGAGATAAAAATATCACAATTGTTTTGAGTTAAAAAACCTTTCCACACATGTGAAGGAGGTGCCTACCTCAAAGGTCTCCCCCTCCTTACCAAAGTATTGAAAATTCATCATTTCTCCAAAATACCTCATTTTTTTATTAATATCTCTTAATTTTTAACTAATAAACCTTGTACTCAGTCAACTCTTCATCTTATGTGAGCATTTACTCATTTTTGGGTATTTTCTTTTATTCTTTGGATTTATCTCATCCCAACACTTGGATTAATCCTATTGGCCCATAGGAACCTTAATTGGAGCATAATCCTGAAATTTCTAAAAATCTGGACTCTTAGGCTAAGGTCCCTTATATCATTTTTAATTGATTCCTAATGTACCTTAGAGAATTTATTTTGAACTTCTATTTCAGGGAAATCTATTTTTGATATTAGGAGAATTTTTATATCTAAAAATATCTCAATATTAAAGTACCTCTCTCTAGAATTTTTCAAGGAAAAATAATATTTTCTTGCATTCTGAAATAGGGAATGATTACAGGGGATTGTGGTAAAAGCTTTTTCATTATTCAGGCTGAGGAGGAATCTTACATCCTCTCCCACTTAAAAAATGGGAGATGTCCTCATCTCGCAAAGTGGGGGTAATCTTTTGCCAACTCTTCTTCTTTCTCCCAGGTGGTGTCTTCTAGAGGGAAGAACTTCCACTTGACTAAAAATTCTCTGAGGACTCTGCTCTTGAGAACCTTTTCCTCTTGAACGTCAAGGATTTCTTCAGGTGATTTCTTCAGGTTAGAGTACAATCTGGCCTTGAGTTAGAGAAATCAATTGTTCATCATCACTCATCAAGCACGTGACTCGGGCTAGGTACATATTTCTTAAGCAAACTGACGTGGAATACATTATGTACCTTGAGATGGGGAGGCAAAAGAAGTTTATAAGCTAGATCACCTACTTTCTTTGTAATAGCATATGGTCCACAGTATCTAGGAGAGAGCTTCTTGTACTTCCCTAAAGATAAAGAACTTCTTTTTGGTCGTACTCGAATGAAGACCATATCTGGTTCTTCAAACTCTCTCTCTGATCTCTTTTTATCTGCATACTACTTTTGCCTATCTTGGGATGCCTTAATATCTTTACAGATTGATTGCATTTATTGGTCCATGTCATCAAGCATTTGTCTAGACATTTCGACTCTGATTAATGGGTCAGACCAAGTCAATGGTGTAAGGCAATCTTGTCCATACAGAGCTTTGAAAGGGCTCATCCCAATGCTTTGATGATAAGAAGCATTGTAAGCAAATTCAACCAGATGCAAATGGCTTAACCACTTCTTGGGTTTGCTACCACAGCATGACCAAAGGATATCTTCTATTACCTGATTCACTCTTTCAGTCTGGCCATCTGTTTCGGGGTGATAGGTTGTACTGAGATCCAAGAAAGTTCCTACTGCTTCAAAGAATGCAGTCCAGAATTTCGATGTAACTTGGGATCTCTGTCACTTACTATCCTCTTAGGTAAGCCATGCAATGTGAAGATTTCTTTAAGGAAAACTCTAGCAACATCCACTTCAGTGTATGTCTCTTTCACTAGAAATCAGATGGGCAACTTTGGTTAGTTTGTCAACTACCACAAAAATGAAGTTGTAACCTGATTGCACTAAAGGTAATCCAGTGAAAAGTCCATACTACTGACACATTCCCACTTCATCTGTGGAATGTCTAGAGGCTGCAGTTTCCCTAGCATCTTAACTCTATCTGCCTTGATTCTCTGACACATTAAGTATTGCTGCACATGATCAAGTACATCCTTTTTGAGTCTTGGCCAGAAGAAGCTTTTCTTCACAAACATATAGGTTTTTATAAACCCTGGATGTCTAGCTATCAGGCTATCATGGGCTTATCTTAGAATCCTTTCCTTTATTCCCTCATCATTGGGAATGCATAGCCGATTATTATAATACATGCATCCTTCATCCAATTTGTACCCAAGAACTCGACTCGTTTCCTGAGGAGTCTTGCTTTCCTGCATTAGAAGGGTAGCAATAGGGGCGAATAATTTTTCCTGCATGATTCTCTCCCTTGCTTCACTGATTAATGGATTTGACACCACTGTAATTTCAAGCAAGGAGGCTTTTTTGCTAAGCGCATCTGCCACCACATTTTCTTTCCCTGGCCGATACTTAATCTCAAAATCGAATTCCTGTAGGGTCTGCATCCATCTCCTTTGACGCATGTTGAGATCCCTTTGGGTAAAGATCCGCTTCATACTTTGATGATCTGTCATCAAGGTGAACCTCTGTCCCAAAAGATAATGTCTCCACAACTTCAGAGCATAAACTACTGAGAGTAACTCCAAGTCATGGACATCATAATTTCTCTCATGTGTTCTGAGTTTTCTGGATTCATAGGCCACTGCTGCATGACCTTCCTGTATAAGAGCACTGCCTAAGGCAAAACCCAATGGCATCAGTAACTACCTCAAACGATTTGGTAAAATTTGGCAATTTAAGGACAGGGTTGGTTACTAAGGCTGTCTTCAGCTTATCAAAGGCACTCTTATCAAAGGCACTCTTATCAAAGGCACTCCAACACATAGCAGACCACTGAAAAAGGGTACTCTTCTTGAGAAGGTTAGTTAAAGGGATTACTATATCTGAGCATACCTGTGTATAAAAGCGTAGGTGGAGGCCTGGCACTGTGGCTCTCCGTGAGATTAGGAAATACCAAAACACGGTAAACCTGCTTATACCAAAGCTCTCCTTCCAACGTATGATCATGCAAGATCAACAAGACCATCGTGTGATAGGAGGTTCTAGGTTCACACAGCATCAAGGCCACTACTACCTATGCGGTGGACAGGCAAAGCTTTGGAGGCACTCCAGGAGGCTACAAAGGCATACCTAGTGGACATTTGTTGGTAACACGGTGTTTGTAGCTGTCCATGCGAAGAGGGTCACATCAGTGAAAAAGGACATGCAGTTGGTGGTCGCTCGCGACACATGCGGCACTAGAGAGATCCTCTGGCCAGGATCTTTAGTTTTATTTTTGTATATCTCCCATGAATGTAATTCTCAAAATCTATGTAAAGCTCGATGTATATCTTTAAAAAAAATTATCTTATCTTGTGTTGCAAATAAGTCTCTTTTAATTTGAGTTTATATAATTTGTTAATTTGTATGCATCTTCGAATGGATATAATTTTTATTTGAGTTACGTGTGTAATTTGAATTTATTTGCTTGAGTCAACTAATAAAATACATTACAAGACCCATATTAAACAAAAAACTTTGCAACCCAAATTTCCATTCATAGCATAAAAAATTACATAGTCATCAAAGTTACATATTCATCATAGCTATATCCTAGGCTTCTTACTACTAGGCTCTCCAAACTCTAAAGCCGCCTTGATGGCTAGAATCAAAACATGGAACCCTTCAAGCTCTGTCTCCTGATGATGATGGGATTATGTACCCCCGCAAACAATGCCAAGGGCCACCACAGAATGTAAAGGCCCTGACCTTTGAGTTGAGAACAAGTAAAGTAACTTCGAGCGTCGAAGTAGAACAACTTTTTTCAAACTTGATTTAGTCAAAAAATAAGTTTGAATGCAGCACCCTTTGTAAGTGCTTTAATCTTCAAAAAGTTATCTGCATACCTCAAAGAGCAAGTCTTGTGGAAGACTATCACATCCTTAGAAAGTTTATTAATGTACTCCTTGAGTGCAGAGTCCTGAACCCTTCCTTGGCCCTAGATCTTCCCACTCTGCCGCCTCGATGCAAATTCATCAAGATACATAATTTCTTGCAAAATAATAAAAACTGATGTGAGCATCGATCATGTAATGCATGGGAGAGGATGATTTCTTTTTTAGAATGGCCCCAAATTTGATATTTAGGGCCTCTAGAGCATGTAGACCCCATATGTATGATCCCATGCCCATCAAAGGAGGCTGGGAAGTGCACTGTCTGAAGGCTTCCATGTGGGAAGCCTTGTTTTTTGCAGATTCATGGCTTCCCACACGAGCCTTTGAACAGTGCACTTCCCAGCCTCCTCTGATGGGCATAGGATCATACATGTGGGGTCTACATACCCTAAAGACCCTAAATATCAAATTTGAGGAGAAACTCATAAAAGGAGATACCTTTTCTGCTTCGTCAAGCTCCTTCTACAAGGGTTCCTCCAGATCTGCTCCTGGAATGGGTATGTCATCGTCCCCAGGTGGACCACAGGTGTTGCATGCTGTGGAGGTCCGAAGAGTTCATTCTGCAATCGCTCAAACTCTTTATCTGAGATCTCATATTGAGGAGCTGCATCCTCAATCTACTTCAGGACAACAATGATAGTAGAGATATCATCTACACTACTTTCATCATATCGCCCTACCTCATCAACTTGTGGTAGGGCTTCTTGGTAATCAAAGTCCAAGAAATCATCACTGGCATCTCGCACAAGTATACTATATAGTTCCTCCTCCCTCAAGTCCAAGAGCTCCAACACATCCTGCATGAGGATGTACTCCACCCCTTCAATGGTGATGGCACTCAATGAAGCTAGTGGTGGGTCGTGACTTTGGGTTTTGTCAGGCTGGATGGATGTAAGCACCATGCTAGAGCTCTCTACGGCCTCAACGACAGGGTTTAGAGTAGTCTCCTCTGGCTCTATGTCTATGTATTCCACTAGAGGGAGATCATGGATGTCATCATCCTCTGGCTCTTGATGAGTTCAAGATGCAAATAGCAAAACCAATATCCCGCTCAATGAGATCGAGTGGGATGTGCTCTTCATAGGAGGTTGGGACAGCAGTAGTGTGGAAATCTTATTCGACATGAGCTAGAGCTCTGTTCACTGCCTTCTTATGGTTGGATCCACTCTTCATGTTTAAGAGGAACTCCAAAGGAATCCAACTCAAGGTGGAATTTGGGATAGACTAGGTGAAGTCGTCAATTGCATCGCAAAATGTAGCTAGCAAGGTGGAGTTTTGGGTCTAAGGTGGAGATGATAGCCTCGAGGTCTAAACTCTTGCAAAACCTAGGGTAGAGCTGATCCCCACTAAGGTGAGCATAGCGAGTGCTGCTAATCCACGCAACAACGAAAGCAGGGGAGGCGGCCATGATAGGTGTGGGGGGAGAGCTAGCACACAAAGGGAGAGTTAGAGAATAGATTGTATAAATCAGTTTGACCTATAACTTACACTCACACTTGAATTTATAATATTTTAATAAATTTATACTTGTGTTTATTATATTACTTACAAATATCTATAAACTTGTATTTATTTTTATACCTTATGTTTATACTCTAGTAAATAAAGAACACTTCATTAAAATATAATAAATAATAAATCATACTTCTATTTCACGTTACATTATATTATTATCATTATTATATTATATTATTTACATAGCTACTTATATTATTATTTGCACTTAAAGCTAAATTTATTTTTAAACTTATATCTATGGACTTAAAAATTAATGACACTTCATTAAAATATAACAATTCATAAAAATATCTTTATATTTCTAGCATAATTAATTATATTATTATTTTCACTTAAATATATACTTATATTTATATTTATGTTTGTACTTACTTATACTTATCATTATTTTCTTACATATTAAAGGGTTTGAAACACATTAGACTTAAAAAACCATAACACTTTATGAAAATGAAGAAAAATTAAATTTACAACACCTTTAGAGAAATAACTTCTTATATTCACTTGGAAGAATAAGAATTACATTGATTCCACAATCTCAAGGATGTGTGGAGCAACACACTGCTTGCATGTTTTACAATGTTCACTTCGACTCCCAACCTTCCTACCATCCAACTTAAAATAGAAATTACAAGGGGGATTATTGGACATAAGTTGGATTTTCTGCCTCAAAAAACTAAGGGGCCAATGACTCTCTACATTAATGCTAAAAGGGTCATGACTCTCCCAAATAATAACCACATCAATGAGTGTTGAATGCGTGCCATCTCGCATGTCTTGGTCCAAGTTGAGCCACTCCCCTCGTAGAAGTCGCCACCTCCTATACTTGAAGCAAATGCACAAAGTTTGTCTTGCAATGCAGTACCTGTCTCATAAAAAACAAACAACCAACAAAAAAACATAAAATCAACAATCAACATTCAACAATTAGTGTCTTGCAAAATGAAGTACTTATGAATAAAAACCATCAACAATCAACAAAAGTGCAATCTTACCTAAAGGTAAGATCTCACACACATAGTAATTCCGCACTCAATGATATCATCATGGTGAGTTCTCTTGAGATGCCATGACTCACCCAGTAAACTAAGTCATCCAATCCTCAGATGGACACTTGCATTGATAAGTAATCTTAGTTTTCTTAATTACTTCACATGATATAAACAAATGTGCAAATAAACCAAATGGTACAAACCAACTTAGATGCACATCTCTAGAGCCTATGGATGGTTTCATGGCAGCATGAACATCAATTTTTATCTTTACCCTACATGCTTCTAACCTGTCTAAGCTAGGATTATACCATTCCGACTAGACAACGGCGGTAGTGGAATATACTCCAAACTATGTCTCTCCACATCATACACATTGAATCATAAAAGTAAACATTCTGAGATGCCATGCTTGCACTCTTGTTGTCATAGATCAAGGCACCTATCTCTGCATGTAAAACATTTAGCTTTCCACTAAAACATTTCACATTCTACATTCATGCAGAGTGGATGGATATAAAGCTACAAGCAACAAACATGCTTGTATTAAAACTCTATCTAATAACCATGGACTCAAAGCACAAGAACACAAAGCACAGAGATATAAACTTACTATTAGGCTTATGTCTTTCATTGAAGTTATCATGATGCACTCGAATCTCTTTATGCACATAAACATGTTGAATGAAAGCCTCTGTTATTATACTCATATCATTTATGCATCTCCTGAACTCTATAACTCTACCTTTCCATTGCTTGTTGGGGTCTGTGACATCTTTGAGCTTGACCTTGAAATCCAAGAGTACTTGGTTGCATTAAAATCCAATTTAACTTACTATACTGACTAGGGATCCAGTTACCTTCATCATCTCTCTTGTTAAACACCTCCACTGTGTGAATATTACTGATATTCCTCCTCCTTGAAGACATCTAAATTAATAAAGCTAGACTGCATGATTAATAAATATATATGTTAGATTGTAAGCAACAAATAAATATTAAAACAACAAGAAATAAATAGTAACTTACTGCTTTTATTTACATAACCTTGTTGCTCACAACCTTGTTGCTTTGATTTACACAACCTTGTTGCTCCTATGAGAATAAACATAAACACATCAAGACAAAACATTAACAAACCCTAAACCTATGATCATTACTCACATCAAGATAAAACATAGACAAACCCTAAACCTATGATCATTATTGTTGTATTTTATGCCACTTGAAATCATTACTGTGTAGAGAAGATTGTAATCAACAAATACAGATTAAAACAACAAGAAATAAACAGCAACGTACTGCTCACAACCTTGTTGCTCTTGTGAAAATAAACAGCAACACATCAAGACAAAACATAAATAAATCCTAAACCTATTATCATTACTGTGGTTTTTTATACCACTTCAAATCATTATTGTGCAAAGAAGATTGTAAGCAACAAATAAGGATTAAAACAACAAGAAATAAACAGTAACTTACTACTTTGATTTACACAACCTTGTTGCTCACAACCTTGCTCTCCTATGAAAATAAACAGCAACACATCAAGACAAAACATAAAAAAAATCCTAAACCTATGATCATTTCTCACATCAAGACAAAACATAAACAAACCCTAAACATATGATAATTACTCACAAGAATTTGATGCCACTTCACATCAAGATAGCTATCTGTGGTGCAGAGAAGAGAGAGTTCATGTGAGAAAACGGGCATAACTTATAAACATTTTGTCCAAATGAGATGAAATTTTAGGAGGAGAGAGCTATGGTGGAGAATAACATACCTATGGTGGAGAATAACATACCTATAAATTTTCGTGAAGAAAGAACCAAAGTTGTAGAAGATATGTGGCGAAATTTAATTCCGCCAAAAAAAGGGAGAAAATGAAAAGGTAGTGAAATGCAAAAGGAGGGAAAGCAAAAAGTTAAACATAAAAAATGGAAAAAAATGAAATTCAGTTTTCAAACTTCCATGTGCTTTAATGAGATGCATGAGGGGAGGAGGGTCTAGCCTCTGAAAGGAGGGGGTACATATGTAAATTGCTCTGGGGGCAGTGTTTCAAAGAGGCTCTGCTCAAAAAAATCATGTTTTTGCTTCTCCTCCTCCTCGGCCTTTTTTAGTGCTTCCTCGGCTGCCAGCTCCTCTTGTGTAGGGCCTGGGCGGTGGGGGTACCTGCCCTTTGCCCTTGGGTCCTGGGTGGTGCTTCTTAGCTGGTGGAGAGTGGGGAGAGGACTATGGGGTGGGGGCAGAGATGTGGGCACTATGTCTAAGCCACTCAGCTAGATGGCTCAAGGTAACTCCTCCCACCCGGCCGCATGATAAAGCACTTTGGTCAATAAGGTGGCCACTGCCAGCTTCCCCTGCAGGTTAGAATAGACTACATGTGAAGTTCCTTGAGGAGTAAGTAATCCGCCCAGTTGACCATCTGTCCCCTCCTGGTGCATGTGGGCTAGGGAGTCATGCTACACCTGTTGAATCTATCTGTCCACCATGTGATGAGAAGGAACTGTAGGGCTTTGGCTAGCATAATCAATTCCTCCTAGGCAATGCTCGCCCATTCCACCCTGCCTTTGGTTGTGTTGCCTCTGTATGTGTCCCTGGTCAGTTTGGGAGAATTTGTTATCCTAACATAGGGCTTGTCCAGGTGGGGGAGCTACAAGGCATCTTGGATAAGCTCCACACTGAGATGCACTCTTAAGGCATGGCCTTCATTGTCCAGTACTTCCCAAGTGTGCATGTTGGCATCATAAGTCTTAGTAAAGTATAGATTGTTGTATAAGTCTAGCCCCCATGGCTCTAGAGTGGTCAAATTTCCCACACCCAGCTGCTCCAGCTTAGTTTGATCGTAGGGTCTATTGACTACCCTGTAGCATGGCCCAGTGAAGTAGAGGAGCTTGTGCTCCACCTTGTGGTTGTTCTTCATCAAAGAGTGAATAGTGTGGCCATTCACTTGCTTCATGAGGGCCTCCCCTAAGTGTGACAGTTGGGTGGGGTAGCGGGCATGCTGTTCAAATCTGCCTCCAGCCGAGCGCTTTCTCCTAAGGGTGGGGTGGTAGTGGACCTCCAAGGAGGAGTCCAAGGTGTCAACCATGGTGGAGAAAGGGTGTGAAAATGTGAAATCTTGAGAGAAAAAACTACAAGATTTTAGCTATAAGGAGAGCTGAAAATGAGGAAATGAGGGGGTGGGACCCATATTTATACTTTTCCAGAAGGACACGGTCATGGCATCTAGGATGGTATGGGCATGGCATCACTAGCAAAAACGTCTACGACACCTTAAGCGAATGGGCATGGCATCATGAGTGAACGGCCATGGCGTCTCTGATTCAGATTTGGTATCGGCCTGGCATGGGTTTGAATGGGTGTACCAAGCTAGCTCTGAGAAGAGAACGACGTGGCCTTTTGAACAACAATTGGTGCAACCGTGTAAAATCTGGAATGACGATCTTAGCAAATGGGTTGATGATGAAATGGCTAGGGCACTTCACTTTGTGGGTTAGTATGGCCATGGCATTTTTGGACAACCGGGGAAAATCTGAATTCCTAAGTGTGGCCGTTTGCAAAAGTAGATGGTGGGTTCGTAAACGGTTGTGTGGCAATTGTGGTATGGATGTGGCACTTTATTTTTTTTTATTTTTACTTTTTTAAAGGGCACCCTGAATCAGATTACGGGTTTTGTACTGACTGCATGCCCAATTTGCCAACGTGAGGAGTCGATTCCAATTTGGTGATGGTGAGGTGGGGGGTGTTACTTTCATGAGGAATTCAGAGGCTTATGTGATAAGGGAGTACATAAGACTGAAGGAGTTTATAGTGGCATTGTAGAACTCCGAGGCAGCCTTACACTGACAGGTGGAGGAGTTGCTGAGGTTGAGGGTATATCATTAGTCAGGTCTATCATAGGCAGAATGAGGGTTAGAGTGTCATTATGAAGCTTCTGCTTCCCTTTTTCCTAGGCAGTCTTTGTAGCGGAGGGCACCTTGGGTTTCCATTGAAAGGTAGGTGATTGCTCAGCAACGCGGGGGATGGAAGTTGGGGTTGGGGAGATTTGGGGATATTGCCCTTGTAGAAGTGTTGTGCTTGTAGGATATTGCCCTTCTAGAAGTGTTGTAGAAGTGTTGTGCTTGTAGGAGAGGTTTGGGGATCCACAAGGGGGTTGGTTTTGGGCACTGCTAAGGGTTTGAGTGAGGATAGTGATGCCGTGAAGAGCGTTTAGGCCTACATCTATCCTATACCCTGTAGCCTTGTGGTTGGCAAATTGGTGCCGATGCGAGGAACGGGGAGCTCTGGGTGCTCGTGGTGGACGAGGGGAAGATTTGGATCATCGGGGATCCACAATGTAGATTCGCCCTCATAATAGCCCTATGCTGCGAGAAGCTTTTTATCCTGGAGGAATCGCCCGTGCTTTCTGGGTGAGGGAAGATTTTTCGGATTCGGTTTTGGAAGAATCGAGGGATTAGTCTCTTGTCCGGATATCCGTGGGGCGAGGCCCCGAGCGAGAGGCTCTGTCCCGTGCAAGAAGTGCTACTTCCGCTGCTAGCACCCCCGAATTCGCGTTGCGCAGAGGGGGCAAGGATTTTTCAGGTAGGGGTATCTTTTAGTACAAGTTCCCTGAGGGAACACCATGTTTCATGAGACATTAAATTGTAATCATCCCCCCTGTGTCTACAAGAGCTAATTTTTGGTGGACAAAACACATCGGGGTTGTCATTTCTAACCACAACCGAGCAGGCTTCACCTCCTATTCCTCTTCTTCGAGGTCAACCACTTGGGGACCATGTTGACCATGATTTGTCTCTGCCATGGCTTGCCTCACTTTGGCCTCTTGTTGGGAAGCTTGTTTCATATTCTCATAGTCCTTTTTGCATTTTTTTTTATTGTGGATGGCTCTTAAGTTGGATGGCTCTTAAGGTGGCCTCGATGAGAGGGCCATAGTAGCATTTTAGTTTTCTACCATTGAAATAACCAGCCATTTCGATACCATCAAGTCTCTCAATGCGCACGGTGCCTTGTGGGGTAATCTCAATGACTAGGAACAATCCTAAGCATATGAGCTTGACCTTCTTTTTGTGTGTCTTTGTACTAAATAAGAGGACCATTTCATTTTTTTGTCTTTAAGCTGGTGGTCAAACCATTTTTTGCACCTTAGCTTCTCATCAACGATCATGTTGTATACTACTAAAAGGTGTGTTTCATTGAGATTTTCAAGCTCAAAAAGGTAATAGACTGACATTTTCAGTGAGTTTCTCTCATACGGTGATGCGTAAGCTAGGGCCCAAGAACTCCATAGGCATAATCGCTTTAGTACCATAAGTTAAACTAAAGGGGGTGGAATTTGTAGTAGTTGCCTTCTTGTAGGACGTTCTATAAGCCCAAATTGTTGCTAGTAACTTTTGTTCCAATCATTGCGGCGGCTGGCATCCACAGTTTTTGTTAGAATGGCAAACAAAACCTTTTTTGTGCTCTCAACTTGGCCATTCTCTTGTGGGTAATAGGGGGAGGACTTCCTGTGATGAGTGATCAAGAACTCTTACAAGAGGAATTGGATTACCACATTAATGAAATGTGTACCCTTGTTACTCACGAGCTCTAGGGGACAACCTAAGCATGTGATGACTGACTCATAAAGGAATTTAGTAGTCGATTGCATCCGCTCTTTACGGGTGGCCCAAGCTTCAACCCACTTAGTGCAATAGTCTGTGGGCAGCTATTATATATTGAGCTTGAGTGTATTTGGCTACTAGACTGATGGGTCCAATGAAATATATGCCCCATTTCTCAAATGATTGCAAAGACACAACAAGGTTCAAGGGCATGTTGTCCTTGAAAGCGGGGAATCGCTATGTGTTGGCACTTGTCACACTGCTTGACATATTGAGCTACATCCACCATTAGAGTGGCCCATCATAACCCAGCCGTGATGAGCACCTTACGCGCAGTGATATTTGTTACAAAGTGCCCCCCCACAGCACAGGCAGAGTGAGCCTGTTCAAGAAGGAAGACATACAATAATAATAATAATAATAAATCTGCCTTCAATAATAAAGGTAGGAAAGGAAAAGTTTAATTAAAAGGAGTAATAAGAAAGGATTTATGATTCCCCTTTTAAAATTAAAAAATGAAAAGTAGAGCTGGCTACCCGCGACTAACGCAAAAGCTTTTAAGCCTCTCAATATATATTCGCGCATCGCATGAGAGGAAGGAGGATAAGAAAAATCCATCTCATGGTCGTGGCCTGCGGGTAGAGAAGAAGGAAGAGAAAAAAATTAATAAAGAAAAGTAAAATAAAAAAAAATATCTTTGATTTTTAAGGAAAAGAAACCACTAACCCGTAGTGCCCATTAATGAGAAAGAGAGAAATTTGAACCCTCCATTATAGGAATTAAACAGAGAGACCGTTTAGTAATCTTGAAATCAAGGTTCTAATCTCCTCAGTTTGTTGATTCCATCTATACGGATGGATTAAGAAGAGGATTACAGTTGAGGAAGGTGGTTTTGTAGTTTTTACAAACCCACTGATGGTTTTCCACCTTACTTTACCCTTTGGGCAAAAGATTGATGGGAATTTGTTGTCCAATGGTTAACAACAAGCCTTCTTTCAACCATACACATCCATACATGTATTCTTCTTCAAATTAAATTGAAATATTACCAAAATCACCAGTGCCTTTCTCTCTTTCACCTCTTTGTCCACAAGTCTTTGACGAGCTTCAAGAAGATTAAATTAATCCAAAGAAGATTAAATTAATCCAAAGCTCTGATACCAATGCTGTCAAAAATCTTCCATAACCATGGCTTCAAGCTTTTCAAATAAATAAGAAGAAGATAAATATAGAAACTATGCATGACAAAGAGAATGGGTTCAATCTCCCCCCATGCATGAGTGAGCACGCTTCCTCATGCATCTATTTATGTATTAGCAAAAAGCAAGTGCTCACAGATATAACTTGATGCATTCCACTTTGGGCCATTAACATCAAAAAGTAACTTAGTCCCCAAGCTTGTCTATTTACATAAAAATTATAGCAATTTAATTAAATGAAACCATGGGCGGGCGACCAAATCGTTGCACATCAAAATACGACGACCGTGCACTGGCCAAAATCCATCACACCCATGCTACTCCATGCAGCACTGATCTGCTCACAAAAGCACAAGATAAATTAAATCTCACTTATTGTTAATCCCATTTTGGATTAACAAGTATGCTCCTCCAATTGAGGACATTAATAAGTGTCATGAAAAGGCACTAGAAAAGTTGTACATTATGAGATATTGGCCACCCAAGGCCTTAGTTAAGTAAATTTTGGGCACCCAAGTGTGAATAAGGACCAAATGTATATAAGGCATTTTCTCATAATGAAAAGATACAATCACCCTTTATGCTATTGAGAGCTCTTCTTTGTGTTGGAATTAGGGTTGCAGGAATGCACACACAACTTCAAGAAGATGAGGAAGCTTGAGCACAACACTGTAGTGTATTATGAGTGCCAAAAATAAAAGATAACCAACCCTAAAAGATAATGGGCGTATATACAATGCACGGGGGAAAAAACCTCCTAGTGAGGGAAAAAGTGCCCCGGCGGTCCTAAGTGTGTTCACACACATCACTACTATAATATGGTAACAAATCCCCCCTGGAGTGATGCGGTGAACAAGAGCTAGCACTCATGTATAGGGAAGTGTCTAGCTATGTGGACGAATCCACAAAAGGGAGTAAGCCCAAAGCTTTGCGAAAAGCTTCGAACTTTTCACGAGGCAGAGCCTTTGTGAAAAGGTCTGCAAGGTTATCCTGTGTTGGCACATAAGCCAAACTGATCTCTCCTGCAGAGAGTCTCTCCCTGACATAATGGTAGTGCACCTCAATGTGCTTCGTACGAGCATGGAACACTGGGTTCCGCGCAACTGCCAATGCGCTCTGACTGTCAGTGAAGATGGTGGTGGCAGATGGCTGCCCAACACCCAAATCAGCCATAAGGCGTCTGAGCCACACACACTCAACCGTAGCTATGAAAGCTGCCCTGTACTCAGCTTCACAACTAGAAGTGGCCACAGTAGGCTGCTTCTTGCTCAACCATGATATGCATGAGCTTCCAAGCATGAAGCAAAAACCACTCGTGGACACGCGTGTGTCATAACAACCAGCCCAGTCAGAATCTGAAAAAACATGTAAATCTGGCGGCAATGATCCCCCCTTGGGATAAAACAACCCAAGATGCCGAGTACCACTCAAATAGCGAAAGATACGCTTCACTGCCTGCCAATGCTTAATGCCTGGGCTATGCATAAATCTGCTCACCTGTGAGACTGCAAACTGAATGTCTGGCCTCGTAATGCATACATAAATGAGGCAACCAACAGCTGTCTGATAGAGTGTGACATCAAAGTGATCTCCAGCATCATGAAGACTCAACTTCAAACCTGTCTCCATTGGAGTAGCAATAGGCTTGCAGTCTTCAAGGCCAAATCTCCGCAACATTGTTTCAATATACTTTGTCTGACACAAAGCAATACCTCCATCACACTGCTTAAATTGTATCCCCAAATAATGATGCAAATGCCCCAAATCTGACATCTCAAAAGAGGCATTCAAATCAGCCTTAAAATCAGCAATATGACTCTCATTTGGTCCTGTGAGCAGCATGTCATCGACATAGAGAGCAATGATTAGATGTACACCATCCACACGTTTAACATACAAAGTGCTTTCTGTTGGACTATTCTGAAACCCATGTGCAGTCAAATATGCATGTATTTTTTCATACCAAGCTCGTGGAGCTTGCTTTAAACCATATAAAGCCTTTTTTAACCTGCACACTTTGTTTTCCTGCCCTCTTTGAACAAAACCACGAGGCTGCGATACATACACCTCCTCATGCAAATCTCCATTTAAGAACGCAGTCTTTATGTCCAGCTGATGTACATTCCAACCATTATGAGCTGCTAATGCACAGATGCTACGAACAGTGGTCATACGACATGTGGGAGCAAAAGTCTCATCAAAATCAATGCCCTTCTCTTGAGCATAACCTTTTGCAACAAGCCTAGCCTTATGGCGATCCACTGTGCCATCAGGCTTACGCTTCAATTTGTATACCCACTTAGTGCCAATGGCCTTCTTGCCAGGGGGCAAGTCACATAAAGACCATGTACCATTCTTCATAATAGCATCGTATTCTGCTTGCATAGCAGCCATCCAATTTTCTGAACTTTGTGCCTCATCAAATGAAACAGGCTCACTTTCATCGCACATACTAGAAACAGCCAATGCATAACAATCTGACGCATAAGAGGCACCATGAGAGCCAGAACGAGTGCGACTAGACAAAGGGGCATCCAACTTGCTGTCACGCAAAGTCTGCACCAGCCATCTAGGCATATTCCTAGAGCCCTCAATCTCTTGTCTCTCATCCTCAAGTGCATCATGCACATCTGCATCAGATATAGGCTGATCTGTGCCATCATTTAAAACCTGCATAGGCTGAAAAACTGCCTCATGAGGTATTGCACTTGACTGTGCACCACTGAAAAGAGGCAACAATGTATCATAGACATCACGTGAGCTGATATCTGTCTCCTTAGTACATGAAACCAAGGGCTGAACTGCATCTTCCACAAATACAACATCACGGCTAACCAAAATGCGCTTTGTCTGTGGATGATACAAACGATAGCCTTTGCTCTCAGCACTATATCCAACAAAAATACATTTGACAGCTTTGTCATCCAATTTTCTGCGATGTTGCACAGGCACTAATGCATATGCCAGGCAACCAAAAACACGTAAATGGCCAACAGATGGCTTGCGGCTATGCCAAGCCTCATATGGAGTGACAACCTATAATGCTTTGGTGGGACACCTGTTTAGTACATAAGTGGCACACATGACAGCCTCAAGCCAAAAACCATGTGGTAGACTTTGACTCTTAACCATACATCTTGCCATTTCCATGAGAGACCTGTTTTTTCTCTCAGCCACACCATTTTGCTGTGGTGTATACGGCACTGTACATTGGTGTTTTATCCCACGCTCAGCCAGAAATGCATTAAATTCTGAAGACATATACTCCCCCCCTCGATCTGAACGGAGGGTGCCCATCTTACTTTCTGACACATTTTCAGCCATAACCAAAAACTGTTTGAAGCACAAAAACACTTCGGACTTTGCCTTCAAAGGATATACCCATGCATGCCTGGTAAAATCATCAATGAAAGTCACGAAGTAAAGGTAGTTTCCAAATGATGGAGTTTGCATGGGACCACAAACATCACTGTGAACAAGCTGCAATCTGCGTTCAGCTCTCACTGATCCATCTTTGGGAAAGAAAGCACGCTGCATTTTACCCAATATGCAGCCCTCACAAACATGCTTGACAGGTGCCTCAAGCTTAGGCAAAGAAGACACCATTTCAGATTTCTACAGGCGCAGTAAACTTGCAAAATTGAGATGACCAAAACGTGCATGCCACAGTTTTGCATCTGAAATAGCCTGCGTATCCATAATAGCACATGCTGAATCCTCTACACATTTGCCATCCATATTGAGCTTATACAGCCCTCGACATAGTGAACCAGATGCTACAATGATGTCACCACAAGAGAGATCATGAACAGTACATCTGTCATCCACAAATTTTATAACCAAACCTGTTTTGGCAAATGCGGAGACTGACAGCAGATTCTTTTTGATCCCTGGCACATACAATGCATCAAAAAGTGTAAAGGTGTTGCCATTTGCAACATTCAGCACAATCTGTCCAACTCCTTCAACGGGATAAGAGGAGTTATTGGCACAAGTGACAGTATTCCCTGTGGGAGCAGACTCAAGGAAAGTGAATAAACTGCGCTGCGAGGTGATATGCTTAGTGGCACCACTGTCAAAGTACCATACATCTGAATCTACTGCAGACATACATGTGTCATGCAAAGATGGGTCATAACTGCACTGCGCATTGAATGCCCATTCTGTATCTAGCACAACATTAGCAGATTCATTGTTAGAAGGAGAGGCATCTGCAACAGCCATACCAGCCTCTTTCTTCTTAGCCTCTTTCGCAGCCAGCTTAGGACACGCTTTGATGACATGATCATTTCCCTTACAGTACTTGCAAAATGTCTTCTGTTTGTCACCCTTCTTCTCATCTTTGTCTTCCTTCTTTGGTTGCACAGCATTTGCAGATTTCTGCTTACTAGAAGAAAAGCCAGCTTTACCTTTCCCGCTTCTCTGACTAGCAACGAAAGCTTGATCTGTGACACGCATAATATTCCTGTTTTGCCTTGACTGGTCTTCTTGCAGCAAAACAGAAACTAACTCCTCAAATGATAAGGCATTGGGATTGCCTTTCATCATCAAGCGAAGAGTGGAAGCAAAACCCTGATAAGAATCTGGTAGACCATTCAAAACAGTCTGCACAAGTGAACTGTCTGACAGGATTTCATCTGCAGAAATGAGCTGCTCTTTGAAATCCTTGATCTTTGTCAAAAAGCTATCCATAGAATCACCTTCGTTCATATGCTCACTCTCCAACTGTTTTCGGAGATAAGCAACACGAGCCTCATTTCTTGCCTGATACAATGTGGCAAGTACATCCCAAGCATCCTTAGAAGTCCTGCAGGAGCGAATATGTGGGATAATGGTACGTTTGACAGACAGCGCAATCAAGGCATGAGCCTGCGCATCTCTACCATCCCAACGAATCTGCTCTGCTGAAAGTGGTGGTTCTCGAACAGCTGCTACAGCACTTGTGCCTGCACCATCATCAACAGTACCTGTTTCTGATGTGTTTGCAGCATTCCCAGCCACAATAGGACGTGCATCAATACCCTGCACAATGTTCCATAACCCCTTTGCTACCAATACATGTCGCATCATATATGCCCACAATGGATAGTTGGTGCCATCCAACTTATCCTCAGCAGCCAACATGCGGAATACATCATTGTTGTCAGCCATGGCCAATGACTGTACTACTAGATGTAAATGCTGTCTGTAAGAGGTAAACCTGTATAAAATCGACCTGTGCTATGTAGCACAGCCCAAAACAGACGAATGGGCACCTGTCCTGTAGATTTTAATCTTGACAGAAAATCTGCACAGTAGGACGATTTTGCCTGCGCAGTACTTGGAATGCAAAAACGGAGGGCGAAATGACTTCAGATCAAAATTCTGAAACGAACGAGCCCTACGGGCACTTCCACGGCATATACTAATCTGCAGACGCTCGTGAAACCTCGTTGCAATCGGAGGAGATGAAGCGGCAGGTGCCGGTGATGCTGCCCGGGAGGAGGAAGCCTGCTCTGATACCAATTGTTGGAATTAGGGTTGCAGGAATGCACACACAACTTCAAGAAGATGAGGAAGCTTGAGCACAACACTGTAGTGTATTATGAGTGCCAAAAATAAAAGATAACCAACCCTAAAAGATAATGGGCGTATATACAATGCACGGGGGAAAAAACCTCCTAGTGAGGGAAAAAGTGCCCCGGCGGTCCTAAGTGTGTTCACACACATCACTACTATAATATGGTAACACTTTGTGTCTTGAAAGAGATTGAGAGAGAGCATTCTAGCATTTGTGCCTCTTCTATGCTTGTATGATTCATGCTTGTGTAGGAAAGTAAGAGAGAGCTGATGGCTAGATTCATTCGAGGGATGAACGAGCCATTGGACACTTTAGTGAAAAATGCCAAACCAGTCTCAATGGCAGAAGCTGTCAGAATGGCAAAGGACTTTGCCAGAGCATTTGTTGTTAAGGTCCCACCGAAGCACCTTTAAACTTCAAAAGGTTCCAACCCTGGGAAGTGCTTCAAACTTTCCACCCCCAAAGAGGCAGCAAGGCCCTGATTCCCTGCCACCACAGCATGACCGAAGTATATCTTCGATTACCTGGTTCACTCTTTCAGTTTGACCATCGGTCTCAAGGTGGTAAGCTGTGCTGAGATCCAAGAAAGTTCCTAGTGCTTCAAAAAATGCAATCCAGCATTATGTTACATTCATTGATGACTACACTAGCAAAGTGTGGGTTTATTTCATGAAGGACAAAAGTGAGGTGAGGAACACTCTGGCCACATCCACTGCAGTGTAGGTTTCTTTTACTGAAATCAGATGGGCAACTTTGGTTAGTCTATCAACTACCACGAAGATGTGGGTAATGTGGATTGACATGACTAGATGTATGGATGATGTGGATTGATGTGTGGATAGTGTGGATGATGTGGATGAATGTATGGATGATGTGGATGTGTGGATGATGCGATTGGATGTGATTTGATGTGGGAATGATATGATGTGATAGGGATCGATGAAGAAAAAAAAATGTGGGAAGATGAGAAAAGATGGGGACTAATGTGAAAGGATGTGGAGTGATGAGAAAAAATGGAAATATTGTTGGGGGATGAGAGACTATGTGTCTTGACTTTAGCACTTAAATTCAAGGTGCAAACTACAGGAGAGGTTAACTGACAGATCAGTTATTGCCTTGCTTTTGTAGAGGAGTTAGAGCCCACAAGATGCATGATTATCTGGTACTAGCCCAACCAGCCACTCTAGATGCATGTTGCAAACTGGCAATTGAATATGAAGATAATATGTTGGATGTTAGAATATCTTCGGCAACAACAACTTCTCATGTTTCGAGTCACCAAGAGATTGGAACTCGAAGCAAGAAAGTCAAAAACATGACTGTGGATGAGCTCAGTAACGCAATACTAGAGAAATTGAAAGGTAAAGGAGGGAAGAGGAACATCTAGGCATGGGCATAACCATCTTTATCCTCGTAGGAATTGGTGTGGTGCTCCATGTGTAGATTGAATCACACTACCATCGAATATCCATAGTTAAGATCAAGGCCACTACTCTATTGTGCACACTATGTAAAATTAGGGAATCATGACACTTCAATGTGCAGATATCCAAGGTTCCAAACAGTTGCACACCTGTTAGCACCTAGAGCTCCATTGGCTTTTCCAGCACCACTTGGAAATCACTGTAGATGTCTGCAAGATAACCCAACTCTTCCTATTTGCCTAGGGGGATGTTTCGGATACACAGGACACTTCACCTCTACCACCACCTGTTCTACCATCACCACAGGCTAAAACCAACCAAGGATTAATTGAAGAGCCATCAGAAGATACATATATGGTACGTAAAGTAGAACTTAGCAGAGAGTTCTACGAGGAAGCTATGGAGGTCACACCTAAATTCTATGTCCTACAGAATAACATGCCAATACCTGTGTTTTAAACCACGGTACAGTGGAAGGGTAAGGACATGAACTCGAACATGAGAAGAGGACTGCTACAATGTTTTGGCTATGGAGGGCCCCATCGAATCGCTGAGTGCCCAAACAAGAATGTGGTTCATACGCACCAACCCGCCCAATTAACAGCTTTGCCCAATGACATGCCAATACTCACTTGTATACTAAATGTGGTATTGATCATTTGATCAAGGATTGTCCATACCTCGTAAGTGGTTTGACTTCCACTTTCTAATCAAGACACCATCCAAACCATTAGTGTGCAACCTAGAAATATCACACCACTCAATGTCCTGACATGAGCCTAGAAATATCACACCACTCAATGTCCTGACATGAGCCTAGGCCCAATCGGGAGACAAGGGGAAAAAACGAGCAGATGCAACCATTTCCAAAATTGGCCGCAGGAGAAGAGTGAAAAACGTGGGTAAGGGTGACACCAAGGTCACAATCCAAGATGGATCCGAAAAAGATACCATCAACACCGGATCCACCCAATCGAGAGAAAAAGGGGATCAAGCGATCAACCACAAAGAGCCTGACCTAGAGGAGCAAAGGGAGAGACCATCAACCCCTAAAAGAGTCGGTGAGTACCCAAATGCCAAAGAGGAGATAAGGAAGCTTGAAGACACCAAGGCCTTAGTAGATGTCAACGGCTTCATGAAGTCAAGCTAAGGGCTTAACCGGGTCAGGGATACAATGTATCCAAGAAACGAGCCAACAAGGGCAAGAGAATTGGACGTACCTACTCCAATTCTAGAAGAAACGGAAGAGGGATCTCAAGCAAACACAATATCCAAGATGTTTGAGGAAGATGCATAGGGTGAGTCCATCCATTCCTTCCCTAGGGATGAATACGAGACACAGACCTGGGGAGAACCCTCAATCTCCAAAGAACCCAGAGACATATGGGTAGAAGGCAAACTAAGGCTAGCCAACACTACAGAGGAGGTTTTACCACCTCTGGTAGAAAGAACCCTAAAACACACAAGGGAAGCCCGAGTCATCAAAATACCAGTTAATCAATTGGGACATCATTACAAAAGTGACGACACAAATGCTACAATCCCGATTCATCATGGTAGGTACCCAACACTGGCTATCCTGGATGGTGGGGCAAGGGTTAGCATCATCACAAAATGTTGTTGAAAAAACTAGGGAAAATCCGATCTAAAAAGAGCAGATCTAATCGTTAAAATGGAAGACGGAACATCTTCAAGACCCATTGGAATTTTGGAGAATGTGAAACTCAAACTCTTTATGTTTCACTACCATCATACATTTGTGGTAATGAACTTCCTGCCCAACCCGACTCATATGACATAATATTGGGGAGACTCTTCATGAGGGAGTTCAAATTGGTGCATTCGATTGAAGCAAGCATTGGCTAGCATGCCAATTCTAAGACCCCCCAAAGTGGGACCTCATATTTCATCTGCATATTGATGCATCAAACTTTGCTATTGGATGCGTACTAGACTAGCCTGGTGAGTTCAAATTGGACTATCCAGTATGCTTCACTAGTCGTCAATTGAATGATGTAGAGGTGAATTACACCACCATAGAGAGAGAAGGATTGGCCATGGTTTACGCTATCAAGAAGTATCAACATTACCTATTGGCCAACAAATTTGTATTCTTCGTAGACCATCAAGCCTTATTATACTTGGTGAATAAACCTTGCACTACAGAAAGAATCACACGCTCGTGTCTATTACTATTGCAATTCAACTTTATAGTTACGATAAGAAAAGAGACACAGCATGTGTTAGTTAATCATATGTCAAGAATTCCAAATGGGAAACTAGCAACTAGTGTTGATGAAATGATCTCCCTGATGCTTTTTTGTTCAAACTGGACATGGTACCCGAATGGATCGAGGAGATATCTGAATATCTAGCTTTTGGTTTTTCGTAGGAAACATCCTTAAACAAAGATAAAATGTGGTGGCTTATCAAGCTTGCTGCACCTTATCAATTAATTACGAGATGTAAGATTCCTCCCCAGCCTCTCAAGATGTCCAGTATCTTCCCCTGTAGTCAAATCCGTCTTCAAAAATATAAAAGATCTTGTTTCTACCTGTTTTGGCCTAGAGAGAGAAAATATTCAAGAGAGAGGTTATTCAGATTTTGGATATTTTTGGATGGAAAAATATCTCTTTGTATTTAAATAAGTTCCCCCGAAACAGAAGTTCAAAAAGATTTTCAGAAGGTGCATTAGAAATCAAGTATAATCTGTTCAAGAGGCCTTATCCTAGGGGTCAAGATTTTTTTGAAATTTCAAATTAAGGTTCCTATGCAGCAATAAGATTCATCCAAATGTAGGGAGGAGATAAATGGAAGAATAAAAGGAAAATCTCCCAAAAATGAGTAAATACTCACATAAGATGAAGAGTTGACTAAGGACAAGGTTAATAGTTAAAAAAGAGAGATATTTAGAAGAAATGATGCATTTTTGACACCTCAGTATGGGGAAGGAGGCGCCTATTTCACTTGTGTGGGAGAGTTTTAAACTCCCAAATAATGAGATATTTTTATCTCTCCTCTCTCCTGTTTCAACTAGATCCAAAAAGTGAGCTAAACTGACCTAAAAATGGTCAAAAATTGACCAAACTGATTTGGAAAATTCTAGAATCAGTTTGCTTGGTTAGAGGCTCACTTTTTGCTATAAATAGAAGCCTTCCCCTTTGTTGAAGCTTAATAGTATTTTTGCACTGTTACCCTACTTCTCCCAAGAGCCAAAAACTGTGAATTTACTCATAATTCATTAGTTTTTGACCTTTCCTCTTCTAAAGATTGGTGGCCACTCTTGTTTCAAACAAGAGTAGATCCCTCAAACCATCAAGCCAAAGGAAAGCTCTCAAATTCCTTGTAAGCTGGAGATTCTTCTCTTTTCTATTCATTTTATGGTTCTTTATGATTTTTGTCTTCTCTAAAGGCATTCCCCTCTCTTCTTTAGTAAATCCAATCCTTCTTTATCCTAGATGAATGATTAATGGATAGAATCAAGTTTTTCATAATGTTTTTCTTAAATAAGTAGAAAATGTTTACATTAGAATGATTTAAATACTCTTGGTGAAATTCTAGTTAATTTTAGAGAGTTAAAAATTGAAAAATGGTCAGCCATACAAAGGAAGTTATGGCGAAATTTTCTAAAAATTGTGTAAAATAAGTTTTACCTTTTATTATTCAAAAAGAATAATTCCCATCATATATGTATTCTTAAAGTGTTATTTTTCATCCTAGGTATAGAAAAATGCATACGGCTGTAGACAGCTCGACTTTTGATGCTATGAAAGACTCTTATGACCAAGATCCATACTTTTCAGACACTTGGACCAAAATGAGAGATAATGGGTGGACTCCCGACTTAGATTACTCTTATCATGATGGGTATCTCTTCTTTCAGAGGAGATTATGTATCACGAGACCGTTTAGACAGTTTGTTATGGAGGAGTTGCACCAACCCCCATATCCAGGGCATAGAGGAGTATCATCTACTTTACAAACCATTGCCCGAGACTTTCATTGGCCATTTATGAAGAAAGATGTAGCCAAGTTTGTGGCCGAATACATTACTTGCCAGAAGATTAAAAGCTATAAGGGGAAAACTTAGGGATTACTTATGCCACTCCCAATTCCCAATGAACCATGGGAGCAGATTTCAATGGACTTTATAACTGATTTTTTGCTTACTGCTAATCAGAATGACATGATTTGGATAGTAGTTGATAGATTTAGCAAACAGGCTCATTTCATTGCATGTAAAAAGAAACTGACTGCTCATCAAGCTGCTCATTTATTTTTAAAGCATATATTTGTGCATCATGGTTTGCCTGAAGTCATTGTGTCAGATAGAGATTCTAAATTTTGTAGCGATTCTTGGAGAACACTATTTGATAATTTAGGCACAAAATTAGATTTCTCTACTACTTTTCATCCCGAATCCAATGGCCATACTGAAGTGACCAATAGCACTATCCTAGACCTTCTTAGAACCTATGTTTCATCACAGCCTAGGCAATGGGATAAATATTTACATATTCTCCAATTTGCCTACAATAACACTCCTCACTCTGCCATTAAGAAAGCATCGTAATATTTTATTAAAAAAAAGTGTTACTTTTTTGAGAATTAAATTCTATGCATAGAAGGAAGCATATTGAAATTGTTATTTTGATTTATAAAAGTGTTATTTTCATTATAAATGCATAGAAGGAAGCATATTGAAATTGTTATTTTGATTATAAAAGTGTTATTTTCATCATAAATGATTTTTATGCATAAATGGATGCATAAAAGAAATTCTTTTATATTAAAAGAGTGATTTTCATCATAAATGATTTGTATGCATAAAAGGATTTTTTATATTAAAAGTGTGATTTTCATCATAAATGGATTTTATGTATAAATTAGATGCATAAGAGAAATTCTTTTATTCTAAAAGTGTAATTCCTACTAAATTGGATTTATGCATGGAAAGATGCATAAAGAATTTATTTTAATCCAAAAGTGTTATTCTCATCAATTTTGATTTTATGCATAGAAAGATACATAAAGAAATCTATTTTTATTTTAAAAGAGTTATTTTTATCAATTTTGATTTTATGCATAGAAAGATGCATAAAGAAATCTATTTTTATTTCAAAAGAGTTATTTTTATCAATTTTGAATTTTCAGTTGGTATCAGAGCTATTTGGCTAATGAGGATCAACCGAGAAGCCAAATATGTCAAAATTTATCAAGAAGCACTAAAAGGTTGTAATTGTGTGATAAAATTCATACAATTTGATATTCAAATTGAAATTCGTAAATTGGTAATTGGGTCTTCAGATGGAAGTACCGCAATTGTATGGAACCCCTGACTTGCTTGAGGCCTAGACATGATGGTATTTACCTTATAGTTCCAAGAACCATGACTACCCATATATACCGAGGGTATAACTGCAGCTCTTTACTAGCAGTATATACGAGTAAATCTAAGACTTGAAATTATAAGCATTAATGCTATCTAGATGATGAATTTGAATGTGGTTGATATGATTTTTAAATTTTGGTTGAGAACTGATGAGTTGATTTGGATTCTGATTGAAAAATGATGATCCCTGAAATTTAGTTGAAATGTAATAAGCTGAGCAAAAGCGCAATGCGGATGAATGGGACGAGTCCCTGTGATGATGTTCTTAACTGGAATGATGTTAATGACTTCATCCAATCACTATGGGTCCAGTGGATCAAGTTAAGGGATGATAAATTAAAAATCTAAAAAATTGAAATCCCCATGGAGGACTGTTCAGATGGAAAAAATTAGTCTGATGGACCATTATTGTGTTAAAGATATGAGTGAGATATTTTGAATGAATTGTTAATAATTGATAATGCGTTCTATATGAGTATCTTTATCTCTTGATTTTGTGGGGAGCCGACCTATTTAGAGAACCCCGGAATCAGTTAAATCAAAAATCGGATTGAATCATAAATAAAGAGACTTAACAAGAATTTTCGTATTGATAGGAACATGGATCGGGGTCGCCGTGGTAGAAATGTTAACCCCCAACTTGATGAAGAAGAGCTCAACCTAGATGTTTGTAAAACTCTTCATAGTTCACAGCCTGGTCCCTTCAAGGGTGAAGGGGAACAGTTAGGTGAAGTTGTAGAAAAGTGGATTGAGGCCATGGAGGAATATTTTGATGTAACTGGCTACAATGAGAGAAGCAAGATGGCTCTCGCCAGGTTAAAGATTGTGGAAATGGCCAAGGTTGCGTGGAGGAATCACTGCGAGACAAACCGTCTCGACCAAAATACCCAAACCTGGACCGATCTCAAGGCTTACCTCAGAAAGAGATTTTGTCCCCCAGGCTTTCTTGAAACTAAGATGAATGAATTCTTGGAGCTAAAGCACGAAAACCGGACAATTGAAGAGTACCATCAGGCTTTTGCCCTTCTCCTTAAATATTCCCCTCAATTGGATGAAGAGTAGCTGATGGCCGGGTTCATTCGGGGAATGAACGAGCCATTGGATACTTGAGTCAAGAATGCCAAACCTATCTCAATGGCCGAAGCAATAAGAATGGTGAAGGATTTTGCCAAAGCCTTTGATGTCAAAGTGCCGCCAAAGCCAGCACCATCACCTTTCAAAAGGTTTTTATTCCCAGAAGGTGATTCCAACCTTCCTCTGCTTAAGAGATATCAGGATCAAACCCAGGATATGGGAAGTTCCGAAATGGAAGAAATGTCCTTTTCGGAAACTCAATCCCCTGGAATTCAACTTCAGAAGTTCCATCCTTGAACAAGAGAGTGAAATGCTATAACTATCAAGGGTTTGGACATCGCTCGCAGCATGGATTGCCCAACTCCTTTTGGATCAAGGTTTTCAGGGCAAGAAATTCAGGGATCAAGATTCCAGACTCCAACCCTTTTCGTCCAGAGTAATCAAGGTTCTATCTACCAAAATCAGGGAAATCCCAGAGGTAGACCCTCTATCCAACGTGCAGTTTCAATCCAAAGTAATGCAAGACCTTCACCTCAAAATAGGGGAAGTCAAAGAGAGTTGTTCCCAAATCGGCCGTCCACTTCCACGTCCACTTCCAAGGCAGTAACGTTGGAAGTGATTGAAGAAGAAGAAGATGATGAAATAGATCATACTCCACCTACGACATGAGGACATCTCGCATTTTTTAAGTGGGGTAGAATGTAAGATTCCTCCCCAACCTCTCAGGATGTCCAGTATCTTCCCCTATAGTCAAATCCCTCTTCAAAAATATAAAAGATCTTGTTTCTACCTATTTTGGCCTAGAGAGAAAATATTCTAGAGAGAGATTATTCAGATTTTGGATATTTTTGGATGGAAAAATATCTCTTTGTATTTAAATCAGTTCCCCTGAAACAGAAGTTCAAAACGATTTTCAGAAGGTGCATTAGAAATCAATTATAATCTGTTCAAGAGGCCTTATCCTAGAGGTCAAGATTTTTTCAAAATTTTAAATTAAGGTTCCTATGGAGCAATAAGATTCATCCAAATGTAGGGAGGAGATAAATGGAAGAATAAAAGAAAAAATCATACTCACATAAGATGAAGAGTTGACTAAGGACAAGGTTAATAGTTAAAAAAGAGAGATATTTAAAAGAAATGATGCATTTTTGACACCTCAGTATGGGGGAATATCCCTCATGAAGGAGGCGCCTATTTTACTTGTGTGGGAGAGTTTTAAACTCCCAAATAATGAGATATTTTTATCTCTTGTCTCTCCTGTTTCAACTAGATTAAAAAAGTGAGCTAAACTGACCTAAAAATGGTCAAAAATTGACCAAATTGATCTGAAAAATTCTAGAATCAGTTTGCTTGGTTAGAGGCTCACTTTTTGCTATAAATAGAAGCCTTCCCCTTTGTTGAAGCTTAATAGTGTTTTTTGCACTGCTACCCTGCTTCTCCCAAGAGCCAAAAACTGTGAATTTACTCATAATTCATTAGTTTTTGACCTTCCCTCTTCTAAAGATTGGTGGCCACTCTTGTTTCAAACAAGAGTAGATCGCTCAAACCATCAAGCCAAAGGAAAGCTCTCAAATTCCTTGTAAGCTGGAGATTCTTCTCTTTTCTATTCATTTTATGGTTCTTTATGATTTTTGTCTTCTCTAAAATGAATATGATGTTATGCCTCATTGAAAAAAGGCATTCCCATCTCTTCTTTAGTAAATCCAACCCTTCTTTATCCTAGATGAATGATTAATAGATAGAATCAAGTTTTTCCTAATGTTTTTCTTAAATAAGTAGAAAATGTTTACATTAGAATGATTTAAATACTCTTGGTGAAATTCTAGTTGATTTTAGAGAGTTAAAAATTGAAAAATGGTCAGCCATACAAAAGAGGTTATGGCGAAAAATTGTGTAAAATAAGTTTTACCTTTTATTATTCAAAAAGAATAATTCCATCATATATGTATTCTTAAAGTGTTATTTTTCATCCTAGGTATAGAAAAATGCATACTAAAAATATTTTATTAAAAAAAGTGTTACTTTTTTTAGAATTAAATTCTATGCATAGAAGGAAGCATATTGAAATTGTTATTTTGATTATAAAAGTGTTATTTTCATCATAAATGATTTTTATGCATAAATGGATGCATAAAAGAAATTCTTTTATATTAAAATTGTGATTTTCATCATAAATGATTTGTATGCATAAACATATGCATAAAAGATTTTTTTATATTAAAAGTGTGATTTTCATCATAAATGGATTTTATGCATAAATTAGATGCATAAGAGAAATTCTTTTATTCTAAAAGTGTAATTCCTACTAAATTGGATTTATGCATGGAAAGATGCATAAAGAATTTATTTTAATCCAAAAGTGTTATTCTCATCAATTTTGATTTTATGCATAGAAAGATGCATAAAGAGAGTTATTTTTATCAATTTTGATTTTATGCATAGAAAGATGCATAAAGAAATCTATTTTTATTTCAAAAGAGTTATTTTTATCAATTTTGATTTTCCAGTTGGTATCAGAGCTATTTGGCTAATGAGGATCAACCGAGAAGCCAAATATGTCAAAATTTATCAAGAAGCACTAAAAGGTTGTAATTGTGTGATAAAATTCATACAATTTGATATTCAAACTTAAATTCGTAAATTGGTAATTGGGTCTTCAGATGGAAGTACCGCAATTGTATGGAACCCCTAACTTGCTTGAGGCCTAGACATGATGGTATTTACCTTATAGTTCCAAGAACCATGACTACCCGTATATACCGATGGTATAACTGCAGCTCTTTACTAGTAGTGTATACGAGTAAATCTAAGACTTGAAATTATAAGCATTAATGCTATCCATATAATGAATTCGAATGTGGTTGATATGATTTTTAAATTCTGGTTAAGAATGATTTTTAAATTCTGGAATAACGTTAATGACTTCAACCAATCACTATGAGATTAGTGGATTGTGCTGGCAGATTGCTACTGTTAACTTTTGTCTAGTGGATCAAGTTAAGGGATGATAAATTAAAAATCTGAAAAATTGAAATCCTCATGGAGGACTGTTCATCAGATGGAAAAAATTAGTATGATGGACCATTATTTTGAATGAATTGTTAAACTGATAATGCGTTCTATATGGGTATCTTTATCCCTTGATTTTGTGGGAAGTCGACCTATTTAGAGAACCCCAGAATCAGTTAAATAAAAATCGGATTGAATCATAAATAAAGAGACTTAACAAGAATTTTTGTATTGATAGGAACATGGATCGAGGTCGCCGTGGTAGAAATGTTAACCCCCAACTTGATGAAGAAGAGCTCAACCTGGATGTTCGTAAAACTCTTCATAGTTCACAGCCTGGTCCCTTCAAGGGTGAAGGGGAATAGTTAGGTGAAGTTGTAGAAAAGTGGATTGAGGCCATGGAGGAATATTTTGATGTAACTGGCTACAATGAGAGAAGCAAGATGGCTCTCGCCAGGTTAAAGATTGTGGAAATGGTTAAGGTTGCGTGGAGGAATCACTGCGAGATAAACCGTCTCGACCGAAATACCCAAACCTGGACCGATCTCTCAAGGCTTACCTCAGAAAGAGGTTTTGTCCCCCAGGATTTCTTGAAACTAAGATGAATGAATTCTTGGAGCTAAAGCACAAAAACTGGACAATTGAAGAGTACCATCAGGCTTTTGCCCTTCTCCTTAAATATTCCCCTCAATTGGATGAAGAGCAGCTGATGGCCGGGTTCACTCGGGGAATGAACGAGCCATTGGATACTTTAGTCAAGAATGCCAAACCTATCTCAATGGCCGAAGCAGTAAGAATGGTGAAGGATTTTGCCAAAGCCTTTGATGTCAAAGTGCCGCCAAAGCCAGCACCATCATCTTTCAAAAGGTTTTTATTCCCAGAAGGTGATTCCAACCTTCCTCCGCCTAAGAGATATCAGGGTCAAACCCAGGATATGGGAAGTTCCAAAATGGAAGAAATGTCCTTTTCCCGAAACTCAATCCCCTGGAATTCAACTTCAGAAGTTCCACCCTTGAACAAGAGAGTGAAATGCTATATAACCATCAAGGGTTTGGACATCGTAGCATGGATTGCCCAACTCCTTTTGGATCAAGGTTTTCAGGGTCAGGGATCAAGATTCAGAACCCCAGCCCCTTCCGTCTAGAGTAATCAGGGTTTTATCTGCCAAAATCAGGGAAATCCCAGAGGTAGATCTCTATCCAACCTGCAGTTTCAATCCAAAGTAATGCAAGACCTCCACCTTAGAATAGGGGAAGTCAAAGAGAGTTGTTCCCAAATCGGCCGTCCACTTCCAAGGTAGTAACGCTTGAAGTGATTGAAGAAGAAGAAGAAGATGAAAGAGATCATACTCCACCTGCGACATGAGGACATCTCGTATTTTTTAAGTGGGGTAGAATGTAAGATTCCTCCCTAGCCTCTCAGGATTTCCAGTATCTTCCCCTATAGTCAAATCCCTCTTCAGAAATATAAAAGATCTTAATTCTACCTATTTTGGCCTAGAGAGAGAAAATGTTCTAGAGAGAGATTATTCAGATTTTGGATTTTTTGGATGGAAAAATATCTCTTTGTATTTAAATAAGTTCCCCCAAAACAGAAGTTCAAAAAGATTTTCAGAAGGTGCATTAGAAATCAAGTATAATCTGCTCAAGAGACCTTATCCTAGGGGTCAAGATTTTTTCAAAATTTTAAATTAAGCTTCCTATGGACCAATAAGATTCATCCAAATGTAGGGAGAAGATAAATGGAATAATAAAAGGAAAATCTCCCAAAAATTAGTAAATACTCACATAAGATGAAGAGTTGACTAAGGACAAGGTTAATAGTTAAAAAAGAGAGATATTTAGAAGAAATGATGCATTTTTGACACCTCAGTATGGGGGAATTTCCCTCATGAAGGAGGCGCCTATTTCACTTGTGTGAGAGAGTTTTAAACTCCCAAATAATGAGATATTTTTATCTCTCCTCTCTCCTGTTTCAACTAGATCCAAAAAGTGAGCTAAACTGACCTAAAAATGGTCAAAAATTGACCAAACTCATCTGGAAAATTCTACAATCAGTTTGCTTGGTTAGAGGCTCACTTTTAGATAGAAGCCTTCCCCTTTGTTGAAGCTTAATAGTGTTTTTTGCACTGTTACCCTGCTTTTCCCAAGAGCCAAAAACTCTGAATTTACTCATAATTCATTAGTTTTTGACCTTCCCTCTTCTAAAGATTGGTGGCCACTCTTGTTTCAAACAAGAGTAGATCCGTCAAACCATCAAGCCAAAGGAAAGCTCTCAAATTCCTTGTAAGTTGGAGATTCTTCTCTTTTCTATTCATTTTATGGTTCTTTATGATTTTTGTCTTCTCTAAAATGGTTATGATGTTATGCCTCATTGAAAAAAGGCATTCCCATCTCTTCTTTAGTAAATCCAACCCTTCTTTATCCTCGATGAATGATTAATGGATAGAATCAAGTTTTTCATAATTTTTTTCTTAAATAAGTAGAAAATGTTTACATTAGAATGATTTAAATACTCTTGGTGAAATTCTAGTTGATTTTAGAGAGTTAAAAATTGAAAAATGGTCAGCCATACAAAAGAGGTTATGGCAAAATTTTCTAAAAATTGTGTAAAATAAGTTTTACCTTTTATTATTCAAAAAGAATAATTCCCATCGTATATGTATTCTTAAAGTGTTATTTTTCATCCTAGGTATAGAAAAATGCATACTAAAAATAATTTATTAAAAAAAGTGTTACTTTTTAGAGAATTAAATTCTATGCATAGAAGGAAGCATATTGAAATTGTTATTTTGATTATAAAAGTGTTATTTTCATCATAAATGATTTTTATGCATAAATGGATGCATAAAAGAAATTCTTTTATATTAAAAGAGTGATTTTTATCATAAATGATTTGTATGTATAAACATATGCATAAAAGATTTTTTTATATTAAAAGTGTGATTTTCATCATAAATGGATTTTATGCATAAATTAGATGCATAAGAGAAATTCTTTTATTCTAAAAGTGTAATTCCTACTAACTTGGATTTATGCATGGAAAGATGCATAAAGAATTTATTTTAATCCAAAAGTATTATTCTCATCAATTTTGATTTTATGCATAGAAAGATGCATAAAGAAATCTATTTTTATTTCAAAAGAGTTATTTTTATCAAATTTGATTTTATGCATAGAAAGATGCATAAAGAAATCTATTTTTATTTCAAAAGAGTTATTTTTATCAAATTTGATTTTATGCATAGAAAGATGCATAAAGAAATCTATTTTTATTTCAAAAGAGTTATTTTTATCAATTTTGATTTTATGCATAAATAAATGCATAAAGAATTTTATTTTTAATTCAAAAGAGTTATTTTCATCAATTTTGATTTTATGCATAAATAAATGCAAAAAGATTTTTATTTTTTATTCAAAAGAGTTATTTTCATCAATTTTGATTTTATGCATAAAGAATTTTATTTTTAATTCAAAAGAGTTATTTTCATCAATTTTGATTTTATGCATAGAAAGATGTATAAAAGATTGATTTTTATTTCAAAAGTATTATTTTCATTGAAATTGAATTTATGCATAGATAAATGCATAAAAGATGTATTTTTATTTTGAAAGTGTTATTCTCATTAAAATGGAATTTATGCATAGTAAAATGCATAAAAGGTTTATTTTAATTCGAAAGTGTTATTTTCTTTAAAATTGAATCTATGCCTAAATAGATGTATAAAAGGCTTTTTATAAAAGTGTTATTCCTACTAAAGTTGTCTTTATGCCTAATTAGATGTGTAAAGAATCTTTATATCAAAAAATTAAAATTCTCTTACATTCTATAAATAGATGTGATGAGATGTGATAGGAATCAGATAGATGTAAATGGATGGATGGAAGTGATATGAATCAGATAAATAAAAATGGATGAATGGATGTGATGTCCTGTGAATTAAGATGTGAATGAATGGTATAGGATGTGAAAGAGGAATGTGAATCATGATATGAATTAAGATGTGAATGAATGGTATAGGATGTGAAGGAATGTGAATCGTGATATGAATGAATGATAAGGGATGTGAATGAATGACGGCATGTGAATCGGATGTGACTGGATGATGTGGTTTGATGTGTGAATGATGTGGATTGATGTAGATGGATGAATGGATGATGAGGTTTGATGTGTGAATAATGTAGATTAATGTAGATTGATGTATGGATGATGTGGTTTGATGTGTGAATGATGTTGATTAATGTAGATTGATGTATGGATGATGTGGTTTGATGTGTGAATGATGTGGGTTGATGTAGATGGATAAATGGATGATGTGGATGTGGAAATGGATGTATGGGTGTGAAAATGGATGTGGATGTGGATGTGGATGTAGATGTGGATGTGGATGTGGATGTGGATGTGGAAATGGATGTGTGAAAATGGATGTGAGGATGTATGAACGTAGATGTGAATATGGATGTATGAATGTGAATGTGGATGTGGATGTATGAATGTGAATGGGGATGTGGATGTATGAATGTGGATGTGAAAATGGATGTATGGATGTGGATGTGGATGTGGAAATGGATGTATGGATGTAGATGTAGATGTGGATGTGGATGTATGAATGTGGATGTGGATGTATGGATGTGGATACGGATGTGAATGTATGAATGCGGATGTGGAAGTGGATGTATGGATGTGGATGTACGAATGTGGATGTGTATGTAGAATAATGAATGCGAATGTGTATGTGAAATGATGTGACGTCGATATGAGTGGATGGATGAGATGTGAATTGGGATATGAATAAATGATATGTGATGTGAATAAATCTGAGATGATGAGATGGAAAATGATGTGATTGGATGACAATGAATACACATATGAATGGAATGTGGAATAAGTAATGTGGACTGATGAGGGATAATGTGGAAAGACGAGAGTTCATTATAGAAACTGTATTTGTGACCTGTTTGTAAATGATTGTTTTATGTTAAGAATGCTGGGGAAGCATTTTGACCGTCTTGTGATTAAGGTCGTGGAGACCTAACTGATAAAGTTGCAACAGCTAACGGAGAGTCAACGGAGGACGTCTCGCGTATCATGGTCGGCTGAGGTCTTGACCAACCTCAATTCGATTTAAATGGTGAGCTTCTAGTACGGTGGATCAGGGACCAAGGAAGCGGACTATGAGTGAAGTGCTAGGTGACGTGTGAAGGATCCTAGAGGGTGCTGAGACCATACGGTGCTCGGGCTCTAGGTCACCGAAGATACCCACACGTGCGTCATGGAAGATATTGAATCAAGGAGTAAGAGTTGTTTTCTGAAACCGGGCATGGATCTGGTTGATTGACCTTGCTGGTCCTCAACGGATGAGTCCATGACTCTTTTATATGGATCTGTTGGTTGATCTTGCTGATCTTCCACGGAGATTCCATTTTGTTATGTGAATATATTGCCAATTACTATGAGCTAGGAACTATCGAAAAGGCCCCTGAGAGTGAACAGGTGGTGAGCGTTCTAGTTGCCAATGATGCCATAAGTACACCGATGAAGGAATGATTGGAAATAAAGATTCAACCAGATATTTTGGAGGATTGTGATCAGTGATACAATGGTTTCATTAAAGGATTGTTTTAAAGATAGCTGATGCTGAGAAAAAAGGCAATTTCATTTTGGGTGTGTAAGTGGCGTGACTAGTTTTATGTTTGCATGAACATCCAGCTAGGGGGCCTAGGAACTCTTTTCCCTGGTACCCGGTACAAAACCTAACCAAATTCCTAATTGGATCCCATCACTACGGTGGTTGGGCAGTTGGCTAACCCATGCGACTGGATGGGGTAGGGCTGGACTGATGGATCCGTAAATCGAGACTCAAATTTTGTTTAAATCGATAGATGAAGTAAATTCCAGACAAAAATTGTTCTATAGAAAAGAATCAACGGCTATGAGTACAATCTTTTTCCCTGATTTGACTATGGGACTTACGGGTTCGGTCATATGAGCTCAGTTAGTTAAGGTTTTTGACTACGTTAGGGGAAAAGTTATCCTAGTGGAATCGCCCGTGCTTTCCGGGCAAAGGAAGTTTTTTCGGGTTCGGTTTTGGAAAAACCGATGGATTTGTCTCTTGTCCGAATATCCGTGGGCGAGGCCCCGAGTGTGGGACCTTGCCTCGTGCAAGAAGTGCTACTTCCGCTGCCAACACCCCCTAATTTGTTGCACGGTGGGGACAGGGATCTTACACGAGAGAACTATATAAGCTAGGTAAAGACAATGTCTTAAGAAGATGTGTGAAAGAATATGAGTTTGTCAACGATATTGGATGAAGCTCATTTAGGGATAGCAGGAGGGCATTTTGCTGGAGATATCATGGCTCGCAAGGTACTTCAAGCAGGATTATGGTGGCCTACGTTATTCAGAGATGCCATAGACTTTGTCAAAAAAGTGCGAAGAATGTCAGCGATTTGCTATCTCACAACAAAGGGAAAAGAGGCCGCTCACCCCTATTATTGTAAGACAACCCTTCAAGAAATGGGGGGTAGATTTTGTTGGACCTATTAGTCTAGCAGCACATCCATTACAAGCCCGCTATGTGATCGTGGCCATGGACTATTTCACCAAAATGGGCAGAAGCCAGAGCCTCAAAGCGAGCTGGTGATGCACGAACAACAGCAAAATTCTTGTATGAGAAAATTATCTCTCGAGATTCGGTTGCCTATTAGAATTAGTTGTGGTGATCACGGTTCACATTTTATTAATGAGGTGATTGATCATTTACTTGCTGGATTCTTAGTAGTCTATCAGAAATCATCACCTTATTATCCACAGGGCTAATGGTTAAGCAGAGAGTACAAATAAAATTTTATGTACTATCTTGACAAAAACCTTGGAAAGCAGGTCGAACGGACTGGGAGCATAAGCTGACAACAGCCCTATGGGCATGCTGAACATCATATAAGGTAGTGATGGGATACACTTCCTTCCATCTAGCTTATGGTGTTAAGGTAGTAATACCTATGGAATACCTAGTTCTGAGCTTAAGGAGTGCAGTGCAAGAACTTCTGACGGAGAATGCATTAGCTGAAAGGCTAATCGATTTAGAGAAGCTTGATGAGACCAGACTAATTGCATCTCATGGACTCATGGTTTAGAAATGACGCAGAAAGCATTGGCTCGCTAAAAACTTGAAACAAAAAGAACTGGAAACGGGGGACCTTGTCCTCATGTATGGTGTAGGAAGCACCAGGAAAAAGAAACTCAAATACAAAGGCCTAGGACCCTTCCAAGTGTCTGAGATCACACCTGAGGGGTCGATTAGAATTTGAGACAATTGACGGCGTACAGCAGATGGAGAGTTACGTCAATAGAAGCAAACTCAAAAAATATTTTGGACCACTGGCCCAAGAGATGATCTTGCAAGAACATCTCTTAAAACAACAAAAATAGCTTGCAAAGGAAAAAATCCAGCAAGCTCAAGAGGAGGCTAAGGCAAGGGAGGCCAAAGCTAAAAAATTACTCCATAAGAGAATGTTACACATGAATATGGCTTCCTTGACTCTCCTGGTGACGAAGAGGAACTTAACATTGAGCAAGCATGACTCAAGGTGAAACTCTCTATGGCTAAATGCCATGCAACGAGCATTGCACTAATAGATACGGGATCAAGTCATAACCTGATCTCATATGAGACATAGGTAGCCTTAGATAGGCACCTTAAACCCACCAATGCACAAGTACGTAGTGTGCACTTGATAACTACAAAAGGTGAGGGATTTTTAAGTGTTAACATTTCCATCAAAAATAATTCCTTGGTTGGTTGGAAAGGTGTTTGTCATGCCTACAGGTTCCATGGAAGAGGAAATGATCCTAGGATGATCCTGGATTTGCACTAGCAAATGTAATATCCAATGGGAGAAGAGGACAACACTGCTGAACGAGGGTGACAATGTCATGTCCATACCCTATATGGAGCCTAACAAACATAGGGAAACATGCCATGATTGAGGAGATAGCAACACCAAGCACGGTGACATCAACTCGTGAAGCAAAAAAATCATTAGTTTCGCAAACCCTACACAAACAATATACAAAGTCACAAGGTACAAAACAATGGGTGCCCAAGGTTCAACACAGAAACCAGCCTCACAAGGAGGAGAAGGAGGTTAATACAGAAGCAATAAGAAGGATTCAAAAAGGGTCCAAAAATAAGAAATGGCTTTACAAGTAACTTAGCAGTACTCCAGACAAACCAACACCCCACAACGCATTTGTAAGCAATGGGTACGAAAGGATTTACTATTGGCACAAGGATACTACCAAGGCAATACGGCACTGTGGGTGGCCAAACCCCACCTAGTGACCACCATCACAAACTGCTCTGAATACAAAGGAAAGGGTAGTAAAAGCATGCAGCACCAACTCCCAACTAAAACCAATGCTCAAACTACACAAACATTGGTATGGAGAAAGAAGACAACTCAACAAGATGGGTTGCCAAAGTAATATCAATAACCACTTCAATTAATAATTAAGGAGCTGGACAAGGACCCTAAAGAAAGAAACAAAGAAGTTCAGCAAAGGGACACAGATGAAAGCCCCCAACCACAGGATCCAATAATACCATTGTTCAGCTGGGTGTAAGGAAGAATCAAACACTCCCACACGGAGCTAAAATGCCTACAGCAACACCTACCCAGAAGTGCCAAGGTGTTACCTTAGTTTTCATGGCAATAAAAGATGAAGGTATCCATTTGTCACACAATGGATACAAGGTAAAACTGGGTATCATTTACTTATTTAATGCATGTTTGAATAACTGAGCATGAAGAGAAATAGAAGGTATCAATCTTACACACTCATGATTTAAAAAGGTTCACGCCATGAACCAATTAAAAACAGTTCACGTCATGAACCAATTCAAAAAGGTTCACGCCGTGAACTAATTCAAAATAGTTCACGCCGTGAACTGGTCCAAAAATGCTTCACATCATGAAATGGTTACTTCTCACGGGCCAATCACAAGATGCCATGTGGCATTCTTCATTAAGTCAACCGCCCAGACCGACGGCTGCGCTATAAATTCAAAAATCTTTCCCTTTTTCATAATTTTGCATCGTGTGCTCCAATGAAAAACGCCTTCCATCGTGAGCTTCCGCAACAGTTGATCTTGCATCGCATTCCCCACCACTTTCTCCAACTCTAATCGACATTCACACATTAAGGTGGGAGCTTGGTTATTGTTTTTCTTTTCCTATTCTTTTTTCTTTTTTTATCCTCTTCTAATTTTGATTATGATCAGCCAATTCCGTGCAATTTAATACCATTTGCATGTTCATCACAAGATTTTCATGTTTTTCTAAACTTCGCCTGCTATGCCAGACTCATCACTTAAGAGAAAAACAAAAACACAAAAATGTAAACACCATAAAAACCTACAGTTTCACGGAACTTCCAAGAAATTACAATTTCACAAAACTATTGAAAACCTAAAACTTCACGGAACTGCACCTGTAATTTCATGCTTCCAAAAAAAAAGGACTCCGTCTCATAGAAATCCCATTCACGCCTTTAATTCTCATGTCCCTAACTCTCACGGGATTCCATCTCACAGAAATCCCTTTCATACCTTTAATCCTCACGTCTATAACTCTCACGAGATTCCATTTCACGGAAATCCCTGTCATGCTTTTAATTCTCATGTCTCTAATTCTCATGAGATTTCGTTTCACGAAAATCCCTTTTACGCTTTTAATTCTCACATCTCTAACTCTCACGGGATTCTATTTCACGAAAATTGTAAGACCCCCCGCTCCCTCCGCGGTGCCCCCTTCGAGGGTGCTGGCGGCAGAAGCAGCGTCAGCCTCTCACCACGGGGCAGGGATCCACACTCGAGGCCTCGCCCACGGATATCCGGACAAGTGACTAGTCCGGCAATTCCTCCGAAACCGAACTCGAAAAAACTTCCCTCGCCCGGAAGGCGTGGGCGATTTCGCTAGGAAAATCATCTAACTAGAGAATTAATCTAATGAGTCAAAGTCTTAACTATTCAAACTGATGCGACCAAACTTGAAGTCACATGGTTAGATCAAAGAAGATACTTGCACTTGGTCCATAGAATCACCGCTTTTTTTCTCCCACAGAACAAGGGTCTTCCTAGGACTTAATCTAACTAATGTAACTAATCGTAACTTTTTTGTATCACAGGAATCCCCCGATCATCCAGCCCGACCACTGTATTGGTGGGATTTCTTTATAAAGATTTGGTTATGTTTTGTTCGGGTACCGAGGAAAAGAGTTCCAAGGCCTCCTAGCCGGCGTTTCATGCAAAAATTAGGGTAGGCATACCATGTACACACCCAATATGAAATTGCCATTATAACAGAATAATCGGCTGTCTTTAAAACAATCTTTCAATGAAAATCATAGTATTACCGATCATAATCCTCCAAAATATTGAGTCCATTGTATTACAAAATATGTCATCTGGACTCTCCGTTGAAGACCAACTGGCCAACCAACGAGATCCAATATCAAAATTTGATTCACAAGTTATTCTTTTTAGTCCATCCGAATCTTCCTCGACGCACGCATAGGTGTCCTATAGCAACCACGAGCCTGTGCATCACTTGGTTAGAACCCTCTAGGATCCTACTTAGGTGTCCTAGCACTTCACTCAGGGATCACTTCGTCGGTCTCCTCGCCCATCGTACCGAAAGCATACCATTTTAATCGTACCGAGGCTGGTCAAGACCTCGGTAGGCTTTGCCGTGAGTGACGTCCCTCGACGACTCTCGCCCCAGCAGCTATTACAACGAGCCTCTTCTTAGTTTAAACACATACCAAATGCTTCCTCCACAGCATTCTTGCGTAAAACAGTCCTTTAAAAGAAAATAGAGATTCTATGCAAGTAAAATTCTCGGTTTGAGATTGGTTTCACAAAACCCTTTTTCCTTAATCCATATTTTAATGAGAATCATTGATCTCTCAATAGAGTAATCTACCTATCATTTGACTCGCTATCCAACTAGATTCTTGGTGACTTCGGTCACGGGAAAACTAGGTTAATTCAATGGTAGTCTATTCTTTGTATTAAGAAGTGGAATTGGTCGTGAAGTTTTTGCTTGATTTAGATTGAGAGATTGATTCAGATTGAGAGATGGACAAGTAGTTTACTGACCGTCCCTCTCATAGTCGTGGTCTAACCAAAATCATTCGGTTTAGTTCTAACAAGGATTTTCTTTAGAAAAACATCTACTGAACTTCTAACCGTAAGAAAATTCTAACTTTATGAATTTCATTCCTTCTTAACCATAATAGATTAAGAAATGGTTTTATATGAGAATATCAGATTTTTATGAAAATACTCTTCTTCCATTTAATCTAATTTTGAAAAAATATCAATTTGGTGAATTATTCACATAAATATCTAAAGATATTCTTTCTACCACTTTAATTTATCAACTCTAATTCTCTAGGTGGAATTTTGGTGAAAATTTCTCTTTTGTCACCAAAAATTAATTCAAATCTTTCTCTACTTAAATACTATAAAAATTCTTCTTTTAACTAAATAAAAATATCCATTTTTTTGAATAAGCTTAAAATTCTCTTTTTCTCGTTTAATGATTGGATTCCAATTGTCATGGGAATTCCTCTTTTATCATAAAATAAATTTATCAAAAAATCCTTTTTAAATTAAATAACAATATCCATTAATTCAAATATGCTAAGAATTCCACTTTTACCATTTAAATGATTGAATTCCAAATGTCATGGGAATTCCTCTTTTATCATTTAAATTTTCTCATGGATTGGAGTAGATTAGAGATTCAAATTGGATTAATTCAAGTCATAAATTGAATGTTAAAATTGAGAAATGGTCAGCCATACAAAGGAGGTTATGGTAAAATTTTCTTAAATTTTGTGGAACTAAAGTTTATCATTAGGTTATTCTAAAAGAGTAATTCCTTCCATTTGTGCATTCTAAAAGATTTGCTTTTATTTTCAAAAGTGTCATTTCCATTAAAATTGATTTTTTGCATAGAAAGATGCATAAAAGAATTATTGTTATTTCAAAAGTGTTATTTTCATTAAAATTAAATTTATGCATAGAAAGATGCATAAAAGATTTATTTATTTTTATTTCAAAAGAGTTATTCTCATTAATTTTGATTTTATGCATAGAAAGATGCATGAGAAAATTTATTTTTATTTCAAAAGAGTTATGCTCATTAATTTTGATTTTATGCATAGACTGATGCTGCATAAGGGAATTTATTTTTATTTCAAAAGAGTTATTCTCATTAATTTTGATTTTATGCATAGAAAGATGCATAAGGGAATTTATTTTTATTTCAAAAGAGTTATTCTCATTAATTTTGATTTTATGCATAGAAAGATGTATAAAGGATTTATTTTTATTTAAAAAGTGTTATTTTCCTTAAAATTGAATTTATGCATAAATAGATGCATAAAAGGATTTTGTTAAAAGTGTTATTCCCACTGAAGTTGATTTTATGCATAAATAGATGCGTAAAGAATCTTTATATCAAAAATTAGAAATTCTCTTAAAGTGTGTTAAAACGAATGTGATGAGAATAGATGTGATGAGATGTGATGAGAATCAGATAGATGTGAATGAATGGATGGATGGATGTGATATATGAATAGAAGTGATGAGAATGTGATGTGGATAGATGTGATGAGATGCGATGTGAATCAGATAAATGTGAATGAATGGATGAGATGCGATGTGAATCAGATAAATGTGAATGAATGGATGAGATGTGATGTCATGTGAATCAGAATGTAAATGAATGATATGGGATATGAGTGAATGTATGTGATGATAATGGATGTGAATGTGTATGAGAAGAATGGATGTGAATGAGAGTAAGTGAAAGAATGGATAAGAATGTGTATGAGAAGAATGGATGTGAATGTGTATGTGAAGAATGGATGTGAATGAGTATATGAACGAATGGATGTGGATGTATGTGAAAGAACGGATATAGATGTGTATGTGAAAGAATATATGTGGATGTGAACGTGACGGATATATGAATTGAATGTGATGTGATGGATGTGAATGGATGGAGGTGATGTGATGTAAAATGGATAGATGTGAATGGATGTGATGCCATGTGAATCAGGATGTGAATGGAAGTGATGTCATGTGAATCGGGATGTGAATGAATGATATGGGATGTGAATGGATGTGATGTCATGTAAATCGAGATGTGAATGAATGATATAGGATGTGAATGGATGAGATGTCATGTGAATCGGGATGTGAATGAATGATATGGGATGAGAATGGATGTGATGTCATGTGAATCAAGATGCGATGAATGTGATGTGATGTGATGCGAATCGGGCAAATATGAATGGATGATATGTGAATGAATATGATGTGATGAGATGTGGATATAGTTAAATGCGAGTGGATGAGATCTGATGAGGATTTTTGAGGAAAGAAGTGATGAGATGGAAAATGATGCGATTGAATGAGAATGGAAATTTATATGAAATGAATGTGGATTACGTAATGTTGATTATTGTGGAAAGACGAGAGTTCGTTATAGAAACTGTATTTATGGCCTGTTTTTAAATGACTATTTTATGTCAAGAATGCTGGAAGCGTTTTGACCGTCTTGTGTGATTAAGGTCGTGCTGATAAAGTTGCAACAGCTAACGGAGGATGTCTCACGTAGCAAGGTCAGCCGAGGTCTTGACCAGCCTCGGTTCGATTAAAATGGTGAGCTTCCGGTACGGTGGATGAGGGACCAAGGAAGCGGCCTATGAGTGAAGCGCTAGGTCACCTGCAAAGGATCCTAGATGCTGACCATAAGGTGCTTGGGCTGCTCTGGGTCGCCCCGACGATACCCACACGTGCGTCGTGGAAGATATTGGAACAAGGAGTAAGAGTTATTTTCTGAATTCGGGCATGGATCTGGTTGATTGACCTTGCTGGTCCTCAAACGGATGAGTCCATGGCCCTTTTATATGGATCCGTTGGTTGATCTTGCTGATTCTCAACGGAGTTTCCATTTTGATATGTGAATATATTGTCGGTTATTATGAGCTAGGAACTATCGAAAAGGCCCCTAAGTGGTCAAGTGGTGAGCAATCTGGTTGCCAATGATGCCATAGATACATTGATGAAGAAATGATTGGAAATAAGGATTCAACCAGAGATTTTGAGGATTATGATCAGTGAGATAATGGTTTCATTAAATGATTGTTTTTAAAGATAGATGATGCTGATAAAAAGGCAATTTTAGATTGGGTGTGTAAGTGGTGTGACTAGTTTTAAGTTTGCATGAATATCCGGCTAGGGGGCCTGGGAAATCTTTTCCCTGGTACCCGGGACAAAACCTAACCAAATTCTTAATTGGATCCCATCACTACAGTGGTTGGGCGGTTGGCTAACCCATGGGACTGGATGGGGTTAGGCTGGAATGATGGATCCCTAATTTGAGACTCAATTTTGTTATGGTACGATAGATGAAGTAAATCCCAGACAAAAATTGTTGTATGGAAAAGAATCAACGGCTGTGCCTCTCAATAAGGAAAAAAGCGTTGGTCTCTATGATCCAAGTGACTATGGGACTTACGGGTTAGGTCAAATCAGTTCTGGTTAGATAAGGTTTTTGACTACGTTGGAGAAAAGTTATCCTGGAGGAATCGCCCGTGCTTTCCGGGCAAGGGAAGTTTTTCTGGGTTCGAACCGATGGATTAGTCTCTTGTCTGGATATCCGTGGTGGGTGAGGCTCCAAGAGTGGGACCTTGACCTGCGCAAGAAGTGCTACTTCCGTTGCTAGCACCCCTGAATTTGTTGCATGGTGGGGACAGGGATCTCACATCAATGGCTGGCCACCCATTTACAATTGGGGGCCCAAAACTAGTCTTTCTAGTCTTTCTAGCTCTATGTACAACTATTCCTCCATGACCGGCATTACACAAGCCGTAAGCTCGGTCATCCCATGTCTCTTTTACATTAAGCACTTTTTTGTGATGTTACAAAAGATGGATTACAATAAGTGTAGCCATGCTAAAGATAATGTTAACTAGAGTGGTTAACACCTAACAACTATGTACAATGGGCCTAACCATAATAACCTTTTTCCAGTGTCTAAGGTATCAAAAATAACCTTTACTTAACAACTATGCTCAATTGGCCTAACCATAATAAATCAAAATGCTTTTCCAAAATTGGGTTTTTCTTTTACAAAAGCAACCTTTGTCCAATGTCTAAGGTATCAAAAATAACCTTTGCCTAACAACAATGTACAATGGGCCTAACCATAATAACCTTTGTCCAATGTCTAAGGTATCAAAAATAACCTTTGCAAAACAACTATGTACAGTTGGCCTAACCATAATAAATCAAAATGGTACACACATGTGCTCTAAGATAAAAATGGTCCAAACACCTAGGTAGGAGTGCATGTTTAGTTCCCATCATTATCATCCTCGTACTCATATCCTATACTTATACAATCAGCAATGTTAGGTCACAGATAAAGAATCACTCAACAAAATAATACATGTGGTAGCAATAAATTGCACTCACTCACAACCAATTAATATTATGTGAACATGAAATTGTTTGGACTCGCTCTCAACAAATCAACTCTCACATGTGTGGAAAAAGCACAAACACAGTAACCTAAATCCACACAAGCATATATTGAGCATCAAGTATTAAATAGAATCACCCCCATGATAATGAACTAAATACAATGACACATTAGAGGTCCCCAATGCACCATAGAGAGAGAGTACACGCATCACATGTAACATTCCCTCTTGCTTGGATTACAAATCACCTTAGTTGCATGTCTCCTGTATATGAGTGAATAAGTTTTGGATAATGGTGGAAAAAACTATTAGGCATTCACCTAAAATCTTCAATTGGATGGTTCTTGTTGAAAGTTAAACCAAGTATCATTTCTAGAGTGACATACAATTGAATGTATGGATGGGGAGATTTTAAATATTACTAACTCTAAATGGTAAATATCTAAGTGGTCTTGGTGACATGAAGTGAGAACTTTGGTCTAGTTTTGAGTTGGTCCATGTGAACATATATACCATCACATACCAGTATGACATTAAGGAAAAGGACAACAACGCGAAGTTGAATATTCTAAAAGTTTCTTTTAATGTAAAAGGACAATAAGTAGCAGCTTCTCATTGATTGGTGAACATTTATGTGAGACATGTGCATCATTGTCTAAACATACTTCAAATTTCAGGTATCTCATATCTTTATAGCAAATGATTCTCCAACATGTATCTTTTCCACATCTAGAAGATACACACCAGACATCAAATTACCATGACTCTTTTAAGTTTGTGTTTACCTCGAGTCTCTAAGTTAATCTTTTCAACTCTTTGGGAAATATGATATTTAAACATATACTTTATCTAGAGTAAACTCATTACTATGGTCGTTTCTAAGTTTGTTCTTGATATTCATGTGAGGTAAATTGAAGATTTATTTTATGTAGACCAAATATATTTTATCTAGACTAAATTCATTACTATAGTCATTTCTAAGTTTGTACTTGACAAGGATATTCATGTGAGATAACTTATGAAGTTTCTAAAGTGTTTCTACTTAAATTAAGAACTATTATCTAAAGAAAAAATCTTATTTCTCATCATACTTGTGTTTACTAATGCTTCATGAAAATGTCAAAGATCTTGACATTTTCATGAAAATGTCAAAGATCTTGACATCTCGATTATACTTAAAGTTTATTCTAGTGAGATTATTGGGAATCCTAAAGTCTTGTACCAAAGTTGATAAACTATGACAAATCTCTAGCAACTATGTCACGCCTCAATAATTTATAGTACTGGTATAAACAAAACTTCTTGGTCAATAATGATAGGACATATGGTCACCTCATCCTACTATCTCATGGATGGTCTTGACTGTAGTTTTGTGTTACATAGCCTATAGCATCTATGGGGAGCTTGACGAGACTCTGAGACCACCAACCAAAGCGTGGGTGGTGAGAGAGCTAGGATTCAGGGGAGAGGGCATCCAGACATAGTTCCATGGGCGGCCAGGTATGTGTGGGCAGGTAGGCCACCATATATACCCAACAGTGGGGAACCTTATCCCCATTCCCTCTATGGCTAGGTGATGATCCAAAACTCTCCTCCTCCATCGACGAGTTTCTATAATCATAGTGTAACAATTTGTCAAACTTACTATCTAGTTTATTAATCATATACATAATAATACTTTAATATTCAAAGTTAACCAATAGTAATCTAAAGTTAATGGTCCTTTATGTGATTGTAGGTTTTTTCTATAATGTAATCAAAGTATGAAAGTAAAGAAAAAGGGAAAGGAAAAATCTTATTTAGCTCTTTAATTGTATGGTGATTACAAAATTTGGCTTCCATTTGTTAAAGCTCGTTCGAGTCACCTTTATGAAATAATCAATTGCTTTCTTTATTTTTGCCCCTAGTCACCACCACCACCTCTCTTCTTCTCATTCTAGTTGGTTGATCCCTTTTTCCATAGCAGTACTCCCATAATCAATTACTTTCTTTATTTTTTCTCCTAGTCACCACCACCGCCTCTGTTCTTCTTGTGCTAGTTGGTTGATCCCTTTTTCCATAACAATACTCCCACACAATGACATGGCTCATAGGCTTGGGTAAACATGATATGAATTAATCAGAGGTCAAGAAATAGTGGAAAGTGAATTTGAACACTATAACCACATCTAATGTGTCTACATAATAGCTAGAACACTAACGTCAGGATTTTACTAGGCTAGTTTTAAAAAACTATAAATATTATTAAATTTTTTTAATGAAATGTTGCCTAAATGGAGGCAACAAGAGATGATTCTTCGTGATGATTCTCTCTCACAAAAGGTGGGGAATGAAGGGGAGGCCAATGCAAGAAGACAACCTATAATCAAACATAGATGCATGTGCATCCATCAAGCAAGCAAGATTAAATGGCATATAAGCAATCAAGAAGAGAGAAGAGGAGAGCTCACATATAAACTATTACAAGGTACTGATTGTCTATTACTTATTGTTAGAAATGATAGTTTATATACAAATGACTCGTTTTCACACTAGGCTGACCACAGTTAAAAATGGTGTGGCCTTTATTACTAGTCTTAAGTAGCTATATACACGAAGTCTGTAGACTTTCCCTACTTAATAATATTAAGCACATGGTAAGGTTTCTTTATATATTCTAGCAAGACGTCTTACATAAGATGAGTGCATGTTGGAGTGGGTAGGATAGCAAAGCACGTTATGTTGAGTCCAGAGGGTGAAATTGTGTTAACCAACAAAGTGGTTAATATACTGCCTTTCCTAATGGTGAGACCATATCCTTGTAGCACCTAAGTGGGTAGTGAAGCTTCTACCTACTACTACGGGTGTGGAACAATGTGGATGATCCAAAATAGGCCATGAAGTTGGTGGCAAAGGTTAAGTGGTAGAGTTCAAGACCAATTTGCAACCAGATACACGACCAAGTGGTGAAGATAGATGGTGGTCCAGGTCTTTATGGCACGACATGAGAGTATATCTTGATCTCATAACATGATGTTGAGAGATGAGGCTTCTTCGTGTCATCTAGGGCAAGGTTGTGGTGGTGTGGAAGTGGAGTTGAAAAAGAGGTTGCAGACAATGAAGCTCTTGGAGGTCGAGAGCTCTCTAGATCATGGGTCATACCATGAGCTAGGCTTGGGCCCACAATGGTCCCAGCACAGCAACCCAAAATATGTTCAAGTCAAGATCTTACCTTAGTCTTGCTAAAGCATGTGTCATTGGGTCTTGCCTCAAAGCCAAAAATGCAACTTCTTGATGTGGGTGCACTAGCTTATCACTCCATTGTCACACCAAAATGCTCCTTGGCCAAAGGGGTGAAGGGAGAGCTCTCTATGCCGAGATGGAGGCAATAAGGGGTGGTCCTCCATGATGGTTCTCTGTCACAAAAGGTGGGGAATGAAGGGAAAGATAATACAAGAAGAAAATCCTACAATCAAGCCTATCTAGATGTATCCATTAGGCAAGCAAGATTCAATGGAATACAAGCAAACAAGAAGAGGAAAGAGGGGAGCTCACAAGTAAACTACTATAAGGGAATGATTATGTATTGCTCATTGTTAAACATGACATATACAAGTGATCTATTGTCAAAGGGGTGATCGAAGAGCTCTCTATGCATTTTTATGGTTCTCTCTCACAAAAGGTGAGGAATGAAGGGGAAGATAATACAAGAAGATAACCCACAATCAAACCTATCTAGCAAGCAAGATTCAATGGCATACAAATAAACAAGAAGAGGAAAGAGGGGAGCTCACAAGGAAACTATTGCAAGGGTTGAGCTCTTGCAAGTACACATACACTCACACAAACCCTAGAAGAGAACACAAGGTGAGAGGCTAACAATTCTTCTTCTTCTTTACTCTTCTTCTTTACACAACAAAAGAGGTCTACAAAGAAGATAAAATGACTAACACACATAATAGAGTATATACAAGTGGTCCATAATGTGAACACACTTAGTGGAATGGGTAGATGTGGACTATTCCATGTAGCCTAGCTGTAGAATCTCTGGCAAAGATATGTCAGTGCCAACTACTACCAAACCTGCCAGTGGTATAAATGTCAAACGGTCATGCATGCGCCTCGTGAGTGTTAGCTCATGTTGAGCTTGATATCTCAACACTCCCCCTCAAGCTTAACTTCCAGCTCATGAACTCCAAGCATATCTAAAAGTTTGTGGAGTTTTGTAGCTCCTAAGGCCTTTGTGAAGATGTCAGTGACCTGATCCTATGTGGTGCTGACGTAGGCTAAGTCAATGTCGCCTATACCAAGACTCTCTCCCTGATGAAGTGGTGATGTACCTCAATGTGTTTCATCCGCGCATGGAAAACTGGGTTCCTGACCAACTGTATGCTGCTAAGATTGTCACAATATATGATAACCTTTCTCTTCACATGCAACCCCAAATCAATTAGCTTACGTAACCAAACTACCTCACATGCTGCCGCTGCAGCTCCTCTGTACTTTGCCTCTGTACTCAACAAGGCAACTGTGGGCTACTTCTTGCTACTCCATGTCAGAGTAGTACTCCCCACCAACAATGAAAACATAAATCCATTGGTAGATCTCCTGTCTGAGATACTACCTACCCAATCTACATCTATGTAACCATATAGCTCCAATGGTACACCTGCTCCATAAAACAATGCATAATCAACAGTGGTCCTCAAATACCGAAGTGTGTATCACACACTGTCAAGATGTGGTTTATGCAAAACCTGCATAAACTGGCTCTCTAAGCCAACAATGTAACTCAAATCTGGCCTACTGATCGTGTGACATAGATCAAACTCCCCACAATCTTCTTATACATAATGGGATCCTCCAACACATAAATTGCATCCACACTAAGCTTGCCATTTTGATTTAATGGCACTAAGATTCAGCCATCCCATACTTATCCAATACATACTATCTCTGTGAGACAGCCAAATACCCTCAGGTGTGCGAATGACCTCAATTTCCAAAAAGTAGCAAAGATCTCCCAAATCCTTCATCTCAAACTTCCTTTTGAGAAGACTTTTCACATGCTCAAACTCATCCAAGTTGTCACCCCCAATAACAAGATCATCTACATACATGGTGATGATCACAATACCTTTACAAAGAGTGATCTGCATCTACCATATGAAAACCAATAGTGACAAGATACTCAACAATCTTGTCATGCCATGCTCATGGAGCTTGCTTCAGCCCATACAAAGCCTTACGAAGCTTACATACATACTCTGGGTGACCTGTATCTTCAAAACCAGCTGGTTGATCCATATACACTTCTTCTTGCAAGTCGTCATGTAAGAATGCATTTTTTACATCCATCTGATGTAAAACCACAGCCTTTAGCTGCAGCCACCACAATCACAACTCTCACAATTGCCATCTTTGCAACCGGAAAAAATGTCTCCTCATAATCAATGCCATGTGTTTGTGCATATCCTTTGGCTACCAATCTAGCCTTGTACTTGCTTATGCTATCATCACTGTTATGTTTTACCTTATACACCCACTTATTAACCAATAGCTTTCTTGCCTTTAGGCAATGGCACCAAATCCCAAGTCTCGTTTCCATACAGTGCATCCATCTCCTCATCCATAGCTTTCTCCCAACACTCATTCCCAATAGCCTCATCAAAACATGTGGGTTCTACAACGTGCACAACTTTTGCCATATAAGCATAGTGATGTGCCAGTGCAGTCTGCCACCTTGTGAGATCCACGACAATAGAAACATTGAAGTGTTCAATTAACTGCTTCCTAAGCAGTTTCTACTCTTTGGACTCTTTCTGTTTAGTGCATGGGAGATGGAGGTTTTGAGTCAATTCTGGATGACGTGGGACACTTCTTAGTATCATGATCAAAGGTTTTACAATATATGCAGTACAGAATAACAGGTGAGCTTTTAAGTAAGGCTGCATAGAATTTAGGGAATGATAATTCCAAGATCGATCTTTCTTTTGCCATTGCTTCACTTGGTTTAGATAGGGAACACCTCGTAGCATAATCATCTTCCAGCATGTTATCATCTAAATGTACTGCTTCTTTACAACATTGATTTAATGTTTCTGGGTTGGATAAAATGATCAAGTTGTGTAAGTTGTTTTTTCTTATGCCCATCATGAAAAATCTCTTCAATTGAAAATCGTTTAATTTATCCCATGACTCACATCGTGAGTCCAAGAGTCTTATCTGAAGGATAAATTCTCTAATGGATTCGTTTGGTTTACGCTCAGTTGAATAGAGTTCTTTTGCTGCACTCCACCGATCATCTTGTCTAGAAAAGCCATGGATAAAGGCTATTTTCAAGGTTCTGAAGTTGGTCTTAATCGGCGGCATCAATGTGATGAACCTTCAACTAGATTTTCCCTCTAAGCATGGGTTCAACACATGTACCTTGGTGGGGCAATTGGGATTTCCAAAGGCTTCACATCTCTATTCAAACATTTGTATGAATTGAACAGGATCTATTGTTCCATCGTATTTGCCCATAATTTTGAAAATCTGTACGGCTGTATTTCGGTATGAGTCACTGAGGTCGTATGTGAGTGCTCTTGTTGGGAGAGACTCACTGAGTCCTTGGGCAACCCCCCTTCCTAGACTAGTCACTATATCTAAGGTGTGGGCATCCAGGAAAGGGTTGGTACCTATAGGATTTGTGGGAATGGTAGGTAAGGGACCAAAGCCCGATGGGATCGAAGTAACGGGTGTGGTGTAAAACCTGATGATACAGTGATCCCTGGCAATCCCTCCATCGTTGCCATGTCTGATTGCATAATTGCTCCTTAATGAGAAATCACATGTTTTTTTTTTGCTTTTTATATTTTCTCACATCCCGTTTTTACAGCCTTAAGAGGCCTGGCGTTCTCTTCGTTGGGTCAAACGAGTGTCTGTTTTCCCTAATTAACTTAGGCGCTACACATGAATGACCTCTTAGAGATATTTTTCTGGAAAAGGTGCATGCTAATAACTTCTCAGATGGAAGAGGAGGTCCGAAAACCTATTTTCCATCACAGTCTCAAGATGGAAAAAAAAAATAAATTTTTTTCCCTTGTTTCACAGCACGTTTTCTAGGGTGTTCCAAAAGGAATTTTGAAAAACTTTGTATGAGAGAGTTGTACTATTTTTAGAGTACTACAACTTTGTTTCCCTAAGTTGTTTTGTGATTTTGTCGTTTAGACCCTGAAAAAGTAGCCCAAATATGGTTTAACGTCGTTTTCGCGCTGTTTTATAATTTTTTGGGTTGTTTTTTGCCTCGATTTTTGGGTCGAATTTTGAGGCTACTGGTCGAGGCTGAAATGATGGCTTTGACTTCAGATGGCCAAGTCTAAAGTTGAAGAGCTCGATGTCAGCTTTCCAATGAGCCCTAGGAAATGATCACTTTGACTTCAGATGGCCAAGTCTAAAGTTGAAGAGCTCGATGTCAGCTTCCCAATGAGCCCTAGGAACACCTTCATCGATATCAGCCCCCAAACAGGGGTGTTTTTTCAGAGTCTTTTTTTTTTGGCCAACGGACCCCCTTTCACATCGTGAACTAGTAGGGTGGTGCAGTTCACGGCGTAAAATGGACTTCACAAATTTTATTAATTTTGTTTTTTTGTGCGAAGGCGTGAACAAAGCGTTTCACGCCGTGAGGCGGACTTCTCGAAAAAATTAAATTTGATTTTTTTACGAGGGCGTGAACGGGAGTGTTCACGCCGTGAAGCCTTAGCATTTCACACCATGAAGTGGACTTCACGAAAAAATTAAATTTGATTTTTTTCGGCACGGACTCCTAGGGCGTGAAACCTTAGGCTGTGAAAGTGCCGAAATGGTTCACGGCATGAACATTTTTTGATTTTTTTTGCGAGCGCGTGAACGGAGTGTTTGACGTCGTGAAACCTTAGGGTTTCTTCACGCCATGAAGTGGACTTCACAAAAAAGTTAAATTTGATTATTATTTTTGGTTGTGTGAATGAAGGGTTTCATGCCGTGAAGCGGATCTGCTTCATGGAAAAGTTAAATTAGATTATTATTATTTTTTGACACGGACTCCTAGGGCGTAAAACCTTAGGCCATGAAAGTGCAGGAATGGTTCATCGCGTGAATCATTTTTCGATTTTTTTTTGAGTCTAGTGGGAAATATGAATTTTCTTTTTTTGGGGGGAGGGTTATTTTTTGAATTTAAAATTAAGAAGATATGGGCATTTTCCCAAAAAGGTAAGTGGGAATCAAAAAAGTCAACCTTTTTATGACACCTCTTACACCTCTTACACCCTTCATAAATGACCCCCAAAATGGACAATTTGACAACCCATGAGCATCTATTCATTAAAAGCTCATTAGTCTTAATGAGTTATGTAAAAAAATAATTAAGAATTAATCAAAGATTAATCCTTTCACCAATCTTTCCCTTTTACATTAATCAAGGACTCTAATTAACCACTAATCCCTAATTAATTCACACAATGGAGCACATCATTGGATTGAGCAAGGGAATGCTAATCTATGTGCATCAACAAAAATGCAAGTTAATCTAAAATAGGAGATTAATTTAGAATCTTAATTTTGGTCTCCTCTTTTAAGGTAAAATTAAGCAAAGAGAGTCAAATTCCTCTAATTGATGAAGAAATTGATGTAATTAGGTGTTTTGATGCATCTAGATGCTCTCAAAACACTCAAAAACACTAATTTCAACTACTCATATGATCAATTTAGACTCCAATTAACACATTTTCTATTTTTTTTGTCTCTTGAATAAGATTAATCACCCTTTATGACAAAAAACAGTCCATTAAGAGAAATTAGTCAAATTCGAGGGTTTTTTGATGGTTTTAAGAAATTTTTTGAAAGATTAAGCTACTCCTAATGCCTTCTAACACTCTAATGCAAACAATTAAAAAAACACATAATTAAACTAAAATTAATGATCTTAGTTCTATGTTTAACACTAAGAGAGCTAACATTCACTAAAAATTGCATTCTATTACATTGTTTGATGAATGGATGCAAACTAAGCCTAATACAAACTATGTGCAAGCCCTAAGAACATGAAAAACCACAATAACATCAAGAAAAAACAATAAATTAAGCTAAAAATTAAGTAAAAATCATTTTCTACAAAAACAAAAAAGAGAGGTATTCTACACCAAATCACACACAAATCACCATCAAATCCATATCTTTTTCATGGGAAACCATTAATCAAGATAATGAGTAATGGTTAATGCGTAGATTAGAGAAAAAACAATGGAAAAAGCCAAGGGATGGCTCCCCGACAGCAGCGCCAAAAATGTAATGGTTCACCTAACCCCCTTGAAACACATCCAACAAGAGATAACCTGGTGAACCGCAAATTGTCATGAGGATCTTTACAATGGCCAAGCTCGTAACTCTTAAGGTCTCCAAGCTCTACAACTCCTTGAGAAGCAATTCCACCGTGCCTTTGCAAGTGTTGTCACACTACCACGTTGCACTATGGGTACTCGTCCCTCCTCTCACCTCACTTCACTCACATACACTAACTAGCATGCATTAGGGAGAACTATTAGCAAGAGGATTAGCAAGAGCAAGACTCAATTGCACAATGGGAGAGTATGTTGTATTATGAGAGATATTCACTTATATACATGGCCATAAGTGTTCACACTCACTAAAACTGTGGCCAGTCGGGCACTTTAGGCTCATAAGAGGCCTAATGTTATTACAATGACTACCCTCATAATATATCCATGAATTACATCACTTAGGGCGTCATCTTAACTTGCTACCACATGCTCTTGAAGCAAGAATCGCCAGGTGATCCTGTAAGACACTCAACTAAAGCTAAGCATGCTCTCCTAATCTTACTTTTTACATTCCACATATGTCACATGATCATTATTATCAATTTGGTGTGGTTGGGTAGGTTCTAGTTTCTTGATTGGTCTATTAAGTGCACTGAGTGACGAATTAGAACTTGTTTCATCCTCACTTAGTGACGTACTAGAAATTGTTTCATTTTTTTACTTTCTTTGGATTGTCAGTTTTTCATTATGTTTGCCCATGTGACGAGATTGAATTTTCTTTTGGGCTTTTGTACCATGTGTCGCACATATGGGTTTTGAGGTTTGTGTGGTGGTCTTTGAGGTGGATGCTTCTGCATATCATGTATAGCTTTTGACTCTTTTTGGTTTATGACCTCCATAGGCTTCTTTTCCATGTCCTTTAAATCAACCTTGGTTTCAATAGTTTGTTGTCCCTTATTTTTCTTGGGTTTAGAAGGTTTTTCTTTTTCTTTTGGGCTCTGCTTTAAAGCATGTTCTTCTACCCATATTGAGGTATTATTTTTTGTGTTCTTTTTACCATCAGACTCTCTCGTGCCTTGGCTTGTAAGCATGTAAGCATGTAAGCACATTCAAGAGTACCGTGTGGACAATTGCCTATTTTGTACACTTAAGATGTTTAGAGTTGTATTTTGTGAGACAAGTTGCATTATTGAAGCAACTCATCTTGGGAAATCTTGGAACATGTGATCAATGCCACATTGTTCACACATGGGTCTTAAAGCGTCAGTGACTATGGGCACGGAAGTATTCCAAACTATGCAGTTTGCCACCTTGTGAGATCCACGACAATAGAAACACTGAAGTGTTCAATTAACTGCTTCCTGAGCAGTTTCTACCCTTTGGACTCTTTCTGTTTAGTGTATGGGAGATGGAGGTTTTGAGTCAATTGTGGATGACGTGGGACACTTTTTAGTATCATGATCAAAGGTTTTACAATATATGGAGTACAGAATAACAGGTGAGCTTTTAAGTAAGGCTGCATAGAATTTAGGGAATGACAATTCCAAGATCGATCTTTCTTTTGCCATTGCTTCACTTGGTTTAGATAGGGAACACCTCGTAGCATAATCATCTTCCAGCATGTTGTCATCTAAACGTACTACTTCTTTACAACATTGATTGCATGTTTCTGGGTTGGATACAATGATCAAGTTGTGTAAGTTGTTTTTCCTTATGCCCATCATGAAACATCTCTTCAATTGAAAATCGTTTAATTTATCCCATGACTCACATCATGAGTCCAAGAATCTTATCTGAAGGATAAATTCTCTAATGGATTCGTTTGGTTTACGCTCAATTGAATAGAGTTCTTTTGCTGCACTCCACCGATCACCTTGTCTAGAAAAGCCATGGATAAAGGCTATTTTTAAGGTTCTGAAGTTGGTCTTAATCGGCGGCATCAATGTGATGACCCATCAGCTAGATTTTTCCTCTAAGCATGGGTTCAACACATGTACCTTGGTGGGGCAATCGGGATTTCCAAAGGCTTCACATCTCTATTCAAACATTTATATGAACAGGATCTATTATTCCATCGTATTTGCCCATAATTTTGAAAATCTGTACGGCTGTATTTCTGTATGAGTCACTGAGGTCGTATGTGAGTGCTCTTGTTGGGAGAGACTCACTGAGTCCTTGGGCAACCCCCCTTCCTAGACTAGTCACTATATCTAAGGTGTGGGCATCCAGGAAAGGGTTGGTACCTATAGGATTTGTGGGAATGGTAGGTAAGGAACAAAAGCCCGATGGGATCGAAGTAACAGGGGTGTTAAAAACCTGATGACACGGTGATCCCTGGCAATCCCTCCATCGTTGCCATGTCTGATTGCGTAATTGCTCCTTAATGAGAAAGCACATGTTTTTTTTTGCTTTTTTTATTTTCTCACATCCCGTTTACAGCCTTAAGAGGCCTGGCGTTCTCTTCGTTGGGTCAAACGAGTGTCCGTTTGCCCTAATTAACTTAGGCGCTATACACATGAACGACCTCTTAGAGATATTTTTTTGAAGAAGGTGCATGCTAGTAACTTCACAGATGGAAGAGGAGGTCCTAAAACCTATTTTCCATCACTGTCTCAAGATGAAAAAATAAAAATAAAAATTTTTCCTTGTTTCACAGCACGTTTTTTAGGGTGTTCCAAAAGGAATTTTGAAAAACTTTGTATGAGAGAGTTGTACTATTTTTAGAGTACTACAACTTTGTTCCCTAAGTTGTTTTGTGATTTTGTCGTTTAGACCCTCAAAAAGTAGCCCAAATATGGTTCAACGTCGTTTTCGCGCTGTTTTGCAATTTTTTGGATTGTTTTTTACCTCGATTTTTGGGTCGAATTTTGAGGCTACTGGTCGAGGCTGAAATGATGGCTTTGACTTCAGATGGCCAAGTCTAAAGTTGAAGAGCTCAATGTCAGCTTTCCAATGATCCCTAGGAATGCCTTCATCGGATATACTGTTTAGGAGATACGAGCCCTTAAACAGGGGTGTTTTCCAGAGTTTTTTTTACCGACATACCCCCTTTCACATCGTGAACTAGCAGGGTGCAGTTCACGGCGTAAAGTGGACTTCACAAATTTTATTAATTTTGTTTTTTTTGTGCGAAGGCGTGAACGAAGTGTTTCACGCCGTGAAACTTTTGGGTTTCACGCCGTGAGGCGGACTTCACGAGAAAATTAAATTTGATTTTTTTTATAGGGGCGTGAACGGGAGTGTTCACGTCGTGAAGCCTTAGCATTTCACATCATGAAGTGGACTTCACGAAAAAATTAAATTTGATTTTTTTCGACAGCACGGACTCCTAGGGCGTGAAACCTTAGGCTGTGAAAGTGTAAAAATGGTTCACGGCATGAACATTTTTTGATTTTTTTTTTTGCGGGGGCGTGAACGGAGTGTTTGACGTCGTGAAACCTTAGCGTTTTACGCCATGAAGTGGACTTCACAAAAAAGTTAAATTCGATTATTATTTTGGTCGTGTGAATGAAGGGTTTCACGCCGTGAAGCGAATCTGCTTCATGGAAAAGTTAAATTAGATTATTATTATTTTTTGACGCGGACTCCTAGGGCGTAAAACCTTAGGCCGTGAGTGCAGGAAGGGTTCACCGCGTGAATCAGTTTTCAATTTTTTTTCTGAGTCTAGTGGGAAATATGAATTTCCTTTTTTTGGGGGGGAGGGGGGTATTTTTTAAATTTAAAATTAATAAGATATGGGCATTTTCCCAAAAATGAATCCTATTTTTATTGTGGTGGCCTATCATGCCAAACCACATCCACCTATATGTCCTCTCAAACTAGATCTCCCCCTGCCTCTAGCACCTCTATGAGTGTAGAATGTCTGGTCCCTTGTATGCCCATTGTTACTAAATGAAGTACCTAAACCAAGTTTCATCTCCTCCACAATAAGCAAAGAGACCAACTGATCAAAATCTGGGGAATCTCCACCTCTAACCCTGATAGGAGGTTTCAAATGCCTTGTAGTCTTTTCCTAAACCATTTAATGTAATGGAAACCAAATCATCATCTTACAGAGGGAAACTAATAGATGCAAGTGCATCTGCACAATGCCTTTTAATCTCTTGCACATAGTCATTGATGTTCGTGTTGTTTTAAGTCACACTATGTATCTTTTACTTTAACTACATCTTCTTTGGTTGAGTCGTTGTACCATACAACTTCATCAATGTATCCCATACATCCTTGGGATTGTCTGTATCCTAAATGTGGCATAACATCCCATCTATCACACAAGTCGAGAAATAATGTAGCACTTTTAACTCCCTCTCTATCTAGTTCTTATGTGCTATAAGATGAGCTAGAGTTGCATTAACTAGTGGAGCCCTTGGCTCCATCTCCTCACCTACACCAAATTCCAAAGTCCTTTTCCTTTCCGAAAGTTTGTCATGTGATACTTCCAAATCCGGAAGTTGTTTCTATTAATATTTTCCCCAACAATATTATATGGACCATCACTCATCTTGCTATGCACAATGTTCATTGAGTATCACTCATCTTATCAAGATTTTCCCCAATAATCTTATCTATACCATCACTCATCTTTCTATGCACAACGTGCAATGAGTATAGCAACAAATTAACTCAGATACTCATATATATATATATATATATGTGCTTGATCACCAATTTTGTCTACACATTCCATAATTTTTATGGCGACTAAATCCGAAACTCAAAACCATTGTCTACATAATTCTAAGAAACACATCCAAAATAGTCCTCCACTTTCTAGAACACTCTAATGTACTCACATGAGCTTAATCTTGATGCTTTACATCCATTTGTTCACATACATCCACTGTCTGATGATGCAACTGGTCCAATATATGCAACTAAAGCTATGAGAATGTTTAGCATTCATTGCTCTATGCTCATATCAAGCCTTATAGCTTGATTTTATCTCTAGCCCTCTCAAATCATAAATTTACACTCCATGCTCACATCAAGTCTTATAGCTCAATTTTCTCTCCAACTCTCTCAAATCACTAACCCAAAACATGGTATTTTTATGTATCTTTTCGTAAAATGGGATTAGTGCATAACTATTGGAATTTGGTTGTGCTCATACTTGTTGTACAAGGGTCTTGACATCATTCAAGTGGTAATACCCCCTTCATTTTTATAATCATGCCCATGGGATTAAAGGTAGAGAAGTTCAGGGTGAAGGCTTCCAGTAGAAATCAAGAAGTAGCTACTCATGAGAGATAGTTTGTGGGGCATTGTAAATGGGAATTAAAAATTGGAAAGAGTGTTTAGAGAGACCAAAGTTGAGATGAGAATAGATAGAAGAGTAGAGATGAAAAATCTCATCACATTTGGATTGAGTTACACATACACCACATTGCATTGGAGGAGAACTCCAAAAGAGCATGGGATAAATTAGAGAAATTATTTCTGGAAAAGGAAAAGAACTCTAAAATCAGCCTTATAAATTAAATTTTTGGTTTGTACATGAAAGTAAATGATTTTTAATTCTACATATGTCAACAAAATGAAGAGCACCATGTAATAAGTAGCAAGTATTGGCTCCCCCATTGAAGAATGAGATTTAACATTGCCATCAATTTGAAAAGATGAGAAGCAAGAGCAAGATGAAGTGGTGTCACCATCGTGGTAAGAAGAGACAAATGGCAAAGTATTATTAGCATCAACTCTAATCCAAAGAAAACATGATGGTTGAAGAGAAGGAAGTCAAGACCCAAAAATTTCCCTTTTAAAAGAATGTAATGAGGGCATGACTCTTATCTCTACTGTTGTAACACTATTCCCACCTATAGTGTAAAGTATCACATCAAAGTCAACACTATAGCCCAAGAGGTAAACTAAGGTGGAGTTGCACCATTTAGCAACAACGAGTAAGAATTTAGACCCTTAGTACATCATGATAGAGATTCATCACTTAAGGGGGAGTATTCATGGAGGTGTAATGAAGGGGAGTATGCACCTTAGGATGAAAGGTTGCTAGGGTTATAAGAAATAACACTGGTGGTAAATGTTAGGAAGCATTAAAAACCTCGAAAGGTATTAACCAGCATGGTATATTCCTAGGAAGAAGGCCTACTTCAAGTGGGCATGTGGAGAGAAAAATCAAATTAAGGGGAGGTGGACCTAGAATCAAGGGAGATGATTTAGGGCATCATTAGGCAAAGAATAAGCTAAGACACAGGATGTACCTCGGCCTATTTACAGACCCCCCATCTAATGGACATTGTGTGTGTTAGATCAACTCTTTAGCATTGTCATTATCTTATCATTAGTTCTAATTATTTTTCTCAACTTAAATTATGCCAAAATATTGATATAATCCATTACTATCTACCCTATTCACTCCCAATTAGCAAGTTTCAAGTTGGGAATGGTTTTCAGTGCTCAAAAGTTTATGCACCTTCCATTTCTACGTGGATCACCAAGATTTACATCTTATCAATAAGTGGTCATTCAAGAATGAGGTGGATCCTACTGCTACAAGAATGCAATTTGAAGATCATCCATAAGCCCAACAAAACTCAATTTGGGGACGGTTATATCTCACGATCTAAAGAAACTTGGGGTGTTGTAGTAGCAACTCCAAATTTTTATTATTTTTAGATGCTCACCTATTTTAGATAAGTACATATGAATTAGAGTGGCAAGACATCACATTCTACTTGTCTATAAAAAATTTCCCAAAGATGTGGAAATAAACAAGGAAGGTGATTGGGCTCAAAAAATGGAGGTTCACAATGATTGGAGGTGAGTTGTATCAGCTCAAAGTGGATATGGTTCCTCAACATGTTGCCAAATAAGGTCAAGAGGCAAGGGATTCTATTCCAACTAATGTCAAAGAACCGGTCAAGACCCTTGGCTAATGATATGATGCCTCTTAACCCAGTCTTAGCTTTAGAACCTTTCATGAAATGGGGTTTAGACTTTTTCAATTGCCCATGTTTTGAATGCATGTCTAAATGTCATCCTAGCCCAAATGTAGTCCCCAAGCTTTTAATATGCACTCATTACTCACAAGATCTTATTCTACCCAAACCCATTTTTAGGTCAAAAGTCCTAATATTTTTAGCTCATTACCCAAGTTTTGGATGTAGCAGGTCCAAAACTCAATTTTAGGATGAAAGTCCTAATTTTTCAAGCTTAATCCATTACTCGGGTTTTAAATGCAAGTCCAAATCTCTAAAATCATTGAACATAATCAATCCATAGCTCAATCATTTATTTAAGTTCTGATTGAGCTTTATCAATCAACCAATTTTTGGACAGAAGTCCAAATCTATGGAGTGACTGGACATAATCAATCTAGAGCTCAATCATTTACAAAGTTATGATTGAGCTCTAACAAGTACCCATGTTTGGACACATTTCTAAATCGCATTCAAATATTTTGAGCTCAATCCGATACCAAAGTTTTGGACACAAAACTCTAAAGCCATTGCACATAATCAATTTATTGCTTAACTCGGGTTCTGATTAAGCTCTATCAATCAACCAAATGGAGAAATTGGACATTATCAATCTAGAGCTCAGTCATTTACCAAAATTTTGACACAAATCTATGAAGAAATTAGACATCATTGCATATAATCAATTTAGAGTTCGATCATTCAACCAGGTTTTAGGTACAAGTCCAATTCTATGCAGCAATTGGACATAATTATTCATTTACTAAAACTATGTTTGAGCTCAAGTGACAAAGTATGATTGAGCTCTATCAAGTGCCCATGTTTGGACACATTTCTAAATCTCATCCCAACCCAAATGTAGTCCCCAAGTTTTTGACGTGTGTCCATAACAACTCATAAAGGGTCTTATCCTACCCAACCCCAATTTTAGGACTAAAATCGCAATCTTTTGAGATTACACAAGCTTTGGATGCAAGTCCAAATCTTTAAAGCCATTGCACGTAATCAATATATTTCTCAATCAATTACTCAAGTTCTAATTTTTTAGCTCTATCAAAATCAACCAAGCAATCAATTAACCAAGTTTTGATTAAGCTAAATAAGTTGTGCCCAAGTTTTGCACTTAGGTTCAATTCTTTAGAGAGACGATTAGGGCCAATTTAGAGCTTCAATAATTTCCCAATTCTTGATTGTGCTCTATCAATTGCCCAAATTTTAAACTAAGGTCCAAAACTCTTCAACCCTCATTATACAAGATAATTCTATGGCTCAAGCAATTACCCAAGTATTGATTGAGCTCTATCAATTGCTCAATTGTAGCCCATTTTTTTGAAGACATAATACATAACTAAACTAAATATCATTTATTTACCTTACCTAAATGCAAGTCTAAAATTTTGGACTAAGGCCCAAAAGTTACAAAATAATTCTAGGGCTCAAGCAATTACCCAAGTATTGATTGAGCTCTATTAATTTTAGCCCATTTTATTAAAGACATCATACATAACTAAACTAAATATCATTTATTCACCCAACCTAAATACAGTTCTCGAGTTTTGGATTTATGTCCATAACTCATATAATCTCACCCTACCCAACCTAATGTTTTAGACATAAGTCCAAAACTAGGATGTTTGCTTATAACTAAAGTGCTACTAGTACAATTGGTTTTGTATCCAAAAATATCTATTTCTTTTATTTATATACGTAGTTACACCTATATAGAGGATTAAATTTGATCAAAAGATAACCCAAAATGAATAAGTTATAGTAGATTTTGTTATATATGTAGGTATGCCTTGGAGATTTTGTTGTTGTACAATGTTGACATTATGGCAAACTACTACTGTATATTGGGTAGTAGCATGTTGAGTAGTAGTATGAATGGATCAAAAAATATATTTTTATGATACATTAAACATCTTGAGTAGCAGCATGAATGATACAATTCAAAGGAATTATGTATTCTCAAGAAATGGTATAGAGATATGTTGTAGAGCATGGTATAAAATGCATCCAAAAAATAGCTACAAAGAGCAATATGAACATGGTACCTATGAGAAGAGCAATGCATGTAAACAGGGATATTTTAGAAAAGGGTTAGATTACGTTGAGATGAGAAGAGCAATTATTCATGATTTTATGTAGAACGATTCTAAATGGATGCCCAACAAGAATATGGCTATAGAGGATGGAAACAAGGGAGACATGATTAGTGAAACTAGATGTGTGCAAGCAAGTGGATATTTTTCAAGGGTTTAATACGACATTGAAGGATTTGAACCATATGGAAATGTCTACATCCACTTGTAATAGGATTTGAAATATAGAATTCAAGCGTGTTAGCCTAGTCCAAAAAAAATGAGTTTTCCAAATGAAATCTTTGTACTATGATAAAACTCCAACTAAGGGGCACCAAGAGCCAAGATGAAAGGAACAAACTTATGATGAAGCGAAAACCACATGTGCTTAAAATATGTATTATGCTTGGCATATGTGCTCAACTATGTATGTATGAAATCCTTCACAATATTAAAATACCTTTGAAATCCTTCACAATATTAAAATACCACAACAACTATGTGCATGAAGGCTCAAGATAGCTTAAAAAGAGATTCATATAAGTATTCAATGGAAAACTAACTACGAAGTGTTGTAAACAAAGTAGTTCTTTATTTTTTCAAAGCTTGCATAACTATCTTTGAACCATTTTTTCCACTAGTATGAATTATTGTTGTTAAATAATATATTTATCAATAAATGTTTCACTAAAAGTTGTTTATAAAAGCACCATGATTTGCATCATCTCTTGGTTGAATATAGAGAATTTTAAATGAATATAATATTGAATTAATGTTATTATTTCAAAGTGATAACAAACTTTATGCACTAATATGAATTCACAAAAGAAAAACGTATTGAAACTCCCAAATGTAGTGAAACTTTCAAAGGCAACGAAAATCCCAAGTGTGATGAAATTTCCAAACGCAATGAAATACCCAAAGTTAAAAGAAATTTCAAAGGTAATGAAAATCCCAAAGTCAATGAAATTCCCAAAGTCGATGAAATTTCTAAAGGTAATGAAATTCATAAAATTAATGAAATTTCCAAAGGCAATGAAATTCCCAAAGTTCATGGGATTCTGATAATTTCAAAATTCCCAAAGTGTACATTTTCTTGAATTTTCTATTACAATATTAAAACACTACTAAAAGAAAAATTCCCAAATCAAGGAGCTAAGTAGTGCACGATGATGATAAGCTTGTTGTACTTCAAACTTGTACAAGACTAAGGTTCTAAAATAATTAAATTGCAATGCTTTCGATTCTTGAGTTTGCATTGGCCACACCTATATTTGGCATTTTGAATACATCCCTTTTCTAAATTTGAAAGTAATAAAACTACCCCTTATCTAAATTTGGAAGTAATTAAATTATCCCTTTTTGGACCAAACTTATAAATTTCTTTGCAGTTTTTCAAAACCTCCCTTGGTAATGTAAATTTTACCTGAGTGTAGTCGTACACTAGATGTAATGTGAGGAGGGCTTGTCCTTACACATCAAACATGCTTTTCAAGGTATAAAATAAGCATCTTTGAAGTTTAGAGGCTTGCAAGACCTTGAATGAATTTGTTCAAAAAGCTAGAGTGAGATGTTATAAAGGATTATGCCTTCAATTACATGAATGAATGAGAAAGGGTTTTAAAATATCAATTTAATTGTATAGTGGAGCTAGAAGGGAATATTTTAGCAATTGAATAGGCAAGCTAAGGTGGCTAGCTAGATTTAAAAAATATGAACATGTTATTATAACATAAATAATGTATTGTTTGTAAATATAGATGGATTTGCAAATGTATGATTTTTATGTATATGAAAGTATAGAAACCTCTGGTGAATCTTTTAAAATGCATACCTTATATGTATGTAGTGGTTTTTTGCGATTTTATTTTCATAGCCCACTCAAAATTAGTGTTTTTTTTGTTTTTGCCACTTTTTTTTTGCCAGAGTTGTTTGCTTGGAGACCAACCTTTCCATGTCGGACGAAAAATACCTATGTGTGTCTATCGATGGTGGGCCTTTAATGGAGCTTTAATGCAAGTGGGTGTGGACCATGTGCATAGTTGAATCCCAAACAACTCTAGTTGAATCCCAAACAACTCTATTTAGCCAATGTTTTCTTGCCACCATATCAACTTGAGAACTTGTCTGTGAAAATGTGTGAAGGTCCACCAAAGTCCTTAGTGTAATAGTTTGAAAGTCAAAATACATTTTTAACTTTTTCCAAAATATTCAAAAAAGACACGTTAATTGGGAGGTGAAAACAAAAAAGTCCTTATTGAGTGGAGCTAAGTTTTTGACTAGCAAAGGCAGTTTGTTTAAGGCAATACCCCTCTCTTTCTCTCTCTCTCACACACACCTGGGTTCAAGTCTCTCCGTCGATTGGTCTCTGTGGATCAATAAAATCGACGTTAAGTGGCTCTCTCTCTCACACACACACACACTCCCAGTAATCTGAGTCTCTGTCTCTCTCACACACACACATATCCACAGTCTTAGTTAAGGTCTATTTTACTAAGAGCTGTTATTGTGAGGTTGAATAAGAGTTTAGTTTTCTGTTATTAGTCATGCACACAGAGCTATAACCTATCAAGTCCGCCGCCCAGCATGCAATGCAGTACCCAAGAAAAGATTCCCCCCCCCCCCATGTCTCTCTCCAAAGCCTTGGAAGTTGGACGTCTGCCACCTCCCGACGATGAGTTCAATCTATCCATTGATGGGACTCCACCAGCATCTGTTCAGGCGATACTATTTCTCCCTCTTAATCCATTATATTTATTTATTAAAATAAACTTATATAAGCTTATTTTGCGTTGTCTTTTCATTCTGATACGTTATTAATATATTCTGATACAATGTATGCGTCCAACCTTGATTGAGCCCCCAAATGCTTACAAGTGGCCACCCACGGCCACTTGGTCCTGGATTTGCTTTGCACCATCTGCATTGACTTAATATAATATAATATATATATGTGTAGATTTATATGTGTTTAATGTATGTGTACATTTATATGTGCGTGTGTACAAATATACCATTACATGTGTGTATGTACATGCACATATAACCGGTCGAGTTTTCCGCCATGGACTTCTCCATACACACATGTAATGGTATATTTGTACACACGCACATATAAATGTACACATACATACACACATGTAATGATGTATGTGTGTATACACATACATCATTACATGTATGTACATCATTATATACATGCCATGATGTATGTATATGTTTGTGTATACACATATCATTACATGTAATGTGTGTGTATATACACATACATCATTACATATTTGCATGTATGCATGTAATGATGTATGTGTATACACACATATCTCATTACAAGTATGTATGTATGTATATATGTATGTGGACATTTATATATGCATGTGTATAAATATATATACATACATACATACACGGGTATAAATATATAAAAATCTACACATACATATATTAATTTATATTTATATATATTTATAATATATTTGAATAAGATTATTTTCCCTTCAAGACAATTCTCCACCCATCCCAAGATTTATAATAGTAAAGTGCATTTTGAATATTACTCTTTTTTAATATTAAACTTTTGCAATTAGAATGCCCTCCATGTTCCAATAATATATATTTATATATTTGTATGTGTACATTTATGTATGTGAGTATAAGTATATATAAATGTATACATACACATATTTATTTATTTATTTTATTTATTATTTGAATAAGATTACACAAATTTCCACCCGGCTCAAATTTTATTCGAGATTTATATTAGTAAAGTGCATTTTGAATATAATTGTTTTTTAATATAATTGCACTTTTCCAATCCTCCATGTTCCAATAAACAAATTTTCCGTGCGTTTTTTTTGGGGTTGAATATTTGCGTATTGGAATGATAAGAGGGGGATGAATTATTGAAGGGTGCAGACGTGAGGTTGACGAGATGCAGAAAAGAAGATCGAGCGAAAAGGGAAGAGAAGCATATTTATTATAGGTGGTCCAGAGTCTGATACAGGCGAGCACCCTAGTATCATGTGTGTAGCTGGTGAATTATATGCCTAGAAGCTTGTTGCAGTAAGATCTGAAAGGTAGGGAAGCTGTTGAATCAAGCTCTGTGTGTGTGTGTGTGTGTGTGTGTGTGGGTGGGTGGTAGTGGTAGTGGTGGTGGTGGTGTCTCTCCCCCTCTCTCTCTCAATCAATCTCCAATTTCAATTTCTACTTTAATGCCTATATATTCTGTAAGTTTGTAAGAGTGTATAATCTCTCTCTCTCTCTCTCTCTCTCTCTCTCTCTCTCTCTCCCCCAACCAAATGAGTAAGGAGTGGACAAAGCTGACCAAGCTTCAAGCTTCTGATCAAACCAAATCCAGATTTGCTGCAGAAGACAGTCAAGAATCAGCGCCTTTTAGCTCTAATTTCAGCACCATCAACAATTACAGCTTGAAGCAGTGCCAAGGCCAAGATCGATCCCGCAGTGAGTTGTATCCAACCAAAGGCGTGATCAAAACCAGCAAATTACTGCAAATGGTGAGAAGATGGAGAGCACAGAGCAGCAGGAGGCCGAAACCTGCAAGCTCATTAGTCTGCTCTTTAAGTTTACCCAAGTGTGCAGCATTCTCAAGCTGCCAACACTCTGATAATGAAGGTGATGATGAAGAAGAAAAAGAAGAAGAGGCTGATAAACTTACCAAAGAGGATTATAGGATATTAAGATCATCGTCTGGCCATAATAAGCAACCAACTACTCCTAAAGGTTATCTTGCTATGTATGTGGGTGAAGAAAGGAGGAGGTTTCTGGTTAAGACCAATTTTCTTAATCACCCCTTGTTTAGTGTTTTATTAGACAAAGCAAAAGAAGAGTTTGGGTTTGATCAGAAGGGGGCCCTTAATATCCCTTGTGATATTGCCTTCTTTCAGCACATTATGTTGCTGGTGGAGTCCAATGATCCTTCTTATAGGGATGCAGATCATGCAAGCATTCTGTTGCATTTCAACTCTGCTTCACGCACAGATAATACTGCAGGAGCCACAGCAGCCACCAACAACAATTGTGAGAGAGAATTATGCGCCAGATCATGAATTAAGCAAGCAATCGATATGGCTAATCTTGGGCTCGATTGCAAGGTAAATTTCCTTTCCCATGCAGAGGCTTTAATCATCTCAAATCCTCGATAATTATTAAGGGGGCTCAAGGAGTAGATTATATCCTAATCAAAGGAAAAGAGGTTTGTATTAATTAGAGAAGACTGCTGCGAAAGCGGCATGTTCTGTGATGATGATTCCGTGGGTGAAGCCCAAGCGAATTATTTGCCCGTTAATTAATGCAAATTGTAATGAGTTCTAGTTCTCTGCTTTTTTCTGAAGTCTTTATTTTAAACGCTTGCATGTGAACCTCTTGACGTTGGGTTCAAAATTCTATCCGAGCACCCCACACACACACACACACACACACACTAGCTGTGCTACGACAATGACTGTTCTGTAATGTCGCAGCCCTACACGACTCTTACTCAATACATGAAACATACTTATTATAGACTCTTGTAAAACATTCCAAGCGTGTCAAGATACTGAAAACCCACAAGTCAACGTAGGCCCAAATATTTCGGTTGCACGTGCGAGAGTGTGTGTGTGCGCGCGCGTGGGGGCACTGTTTGCAGAAAACATTTTTCCCAGCAATTCAAAAAACCTCCAACCCCAAATTTCTGTAGGTTTTTCCTAAACTTTAAGGTTTTTTTAGCAAAATTATAATTAAAATCCCTTAAAATTTGTAGGTTTTGTGAATTGTTATTTTGAAATTTGAAGGTTATTTTTCAAAATTTGCCATTCACCTGACACCAAACCTCGGTTTCTCATGAACACTGCTTGGGGCTCTCAATGCTAGAAAAAAACTGCATTCTAGTGTATTTTCACCGGCCGAAATTAAGGAAAAATGGCTAATATTTTGAGTAGGATAGATTGTCCTTATTTTGATTGCTTCAAAAATATGTTTTATACTTGATCATTGCTTGGGGGGCGGGGGTGCTGAAAATACATATTCTTGGGGCCACACTATCTCATTCAACTGGCGAGGGCACCCTTGAATAGAACAATAAGTTTTATCATGACAATTTAACATAAAAAAGATAAAGATGTAGAAAAGATAAACGATATTATACACCACCGCATCATCACCACCAAACATAAGATAAATACCATAATGGAGAACTACGACATAGATTTTGCCCCCCTCTCCCTCCTCTAGCAATTCCTCTAGCAATTGTAATAACTTTAGACGCAGCCAACTGAGCATGTTATAACTCTTTCAAATTACTATAAAATATTGTTTTTAACATTTTGATGGAAAACATTCCCATTGGAGATGCATAATAGCAACAATGTAGGGTAAAAAGGGAGCCTCCTAAGCTGGCAAGTTAGTAGAGATATTAATTTCTTAAACCTCATTTGATTTTGGGATGGCCTTAAATTTTAACTAGGGGAGGGAGGTGTGGATATGCAAAAGTTGGTTCTAAAAACTGAGCAAAAAGTGAAATACATGATTTTAATAATAAGTTGAACTTCAAGGAGAAGATAAGATCCTTAAAAAGTTGGTGTGGACATGCAAAAGTTGTCCCAAAAAGTGACCAACAAGTAAAAAAGGGTGACTTTTACAATAAGTTTTTCAAACATGTATGGTGCTCAAGGACCACACTAACTATAAGGGAACCTACATATCAAACATGTATGGTGCTCAAGGACCACACTAACTATAAGGGAACCTACATATCACCTACTTATGCCAAGGGAGTGGGAGGAAAGACGAGGTGGAAGTGAAGGTGAATTTCAAGTAGAAAAATGTTTGAAAGGTGGAAAGGAAGAGGAGAGTGAAAAGAGAGGGCATGGAAGGAGGTAGTGCACCCCACCTTGAACCCATCACCAAAAACATTTATGGTATCATGAGTGCACATAAGCCATTTTAAATTTTGATGTGCTTATGGTCTTTATGTTTACCTATCATTTATTAGCTACAAATGTAATTAACATCATACAATAGGGGTACTAAATATTTATCTTAAATATATATATGTATATGAAATGGAATTTATATTTACAAAAACCCTATATACAACCAGCTCTTTCACCCGTCTCCATCTTCCATCCCCCTCCTCCAACTTTATTGTTCCTCCTTTAACCTCCATCCTCCTATCATAGCCTCAATATTTTCTCGTCCCTCATTGCACCTCAATTATGCCTCCCTCCCTCCACCTCTTTCCTCATCCCATATAGCCTTTTTTTTAAAATTATACGGCCTCTATATGTTATTATCTTTTGTATATTTTTTTAATCTATACAAAGTTTTATTCCACCATTTAGATTGTTATGGACAACCTATGCTAGTTTTGGGCAACCTATACAGTCCTTCCAATAATAGTGTCTACCATCTGGCTAGTCTAGCTAGTCCATAGGTCTTTACTAAAACAAAATATCTAACTAGTCCAATGTATGGACTAGCTAGTCTATAGGTCTTTACTAAAACCAAATATCTAGTATACCTCTACACTAAAATTGTTTAAGCATTCATTAGTTGGATGTGTCTAATTGATATATATAATTGTTGGAGTTAGATGAACTTTAAGGATAATCCTAGATTGTGATTGTGATTGTGATAAACTGTAGAAGACTAACATTAAGGTAGAGGAAAGGTTTCATGAGTTGGCAACTACCACTCAAACAAGACCTTACCTTGAATGAGTCAAGCTACTTTTTTCTAAGCCTATAAAGAATGATATTATTTGTGCATTTTAGTAAAGAGAGATAATCTAGATGAATTTAGGCATAAACTAAAGTGGTTATTTTTATAATCTTAGTGTTGCATCACAAAATCTTTTATAGTATAAAAGCCATTATTGTGCACTTAGTGGGAAAAATTGTTCATTTTCTCTTTGTAAGAGCTTAATGGGTTTCCATTCTCTTTGTGAGGATTTTTTTCTTGTGTTTGTTTGTTTTTCTTTTTTTGGGACAGTGGGCAAGTGGGAGAGAGAGCGAGCGAGCGAGCGAGCGAGCGAGAGAGAGAGAGAGAGAGAGAGAGAGAGAGAGAGAGAGAGAGAGAGAGAGAGAGAGAGAGAGAGAGAGAGAGAGAGAGAGAGAGAGAGTTTTCTTTGTGAATAACTTGTGTGCTCCATCCATCAAGTAGCAATTAAACTAAGTTGGCTAACTTCTAATAACAGTTTCTACCATCTAGCTAGACTAATAAGCTAGCTAATCTAGCTACTCCATAGGTCTTTACTAAAACAAAAAGGTATCTATTCCATAGGTCTTTACTAAAAAATGTATCTAGTATACCTCTACATTAATTTTTTTGTAACTCAATGATGATTCACTCCTAAGTTAGATGTTATCTTAGTGATGATAAATAATTAGTAGATGTTATCTTAGTGATAAATAATAACTAGAACTAGATGAACTTGCAAGGCATAGGACTAGAGTGTAATTTTGGAAAAATTACATGATGAAAATCACCTAGATGAACTCTAGAAGATTAATATTAAGATGGAGGAAAGGTGTCATAAGTAGACGTTCAAAGCCATGTGCTACTTTGTGAAATTATTAGTGGGATAACTTTTTATTATCTTTCAATTTTATTTATAAAGATTTGTTTTTTTGTTTTTCTTTTTGTGGTGTGGGGGATTCTTCTTTTTAGGGATAGGAAATTTATCCTTGCTTTGTGAGAGTAAATAAGAATTTCTTAAAGGAGAAAAACTTTTTGTGAGAATTATGAGAGAGAGAGAGAGAGAGAGAGAGAGAGAGAGAGAGAGAGAGAGAGAGAGAGAGAGAGAGAGAGAGAGAGACAAAGGTTTCTTTGTGAATATTTTCCATGCTCTTTTGGTATAAACCCTCCATCCATAACGAAGAAATTCTAGCACTCTTTGTGGCTCCAAGGGAAAATTAGCTAGCAACCTTCCAATAATACTTTCTACCATTGAGATAGTCTAATAAGGTAGCTTGTCTAGCTAGTCCAACACATTAAAATTGTTGAAATTCTATAATAATTCATTCATTTATTAGATGTGAAATAATTGTTGATAGAACTTCTAAATGAACTTTAAGGATATTCATAGAGTGTAATTTATTAAAAAAGTTCAACTAACATTAAAGGGTACACTCAGCTAAAGCTTGAAGAGCATCAACAATTGATGATGTACATATCTAGAAAATAAAAGGAGATGGAAGAAAGGGCATGACATTACCATAGCTCCAATACAAGAGCAATGTAATCGACCATTGACCAAGCTATATAATTATTAAACATAACTACCATCCATTTAAGACTCCTCATTGTGATACCACAGCCGAAGAGAGGGGAATTGAGACTTGAGTTAAAGAAAAACCATATCTAGCACACCTAGTTAGGTTGTCACATGAGAAGAGAGAGAGAGAGAGAGAGAGAGAGAGAGAGAGAGAGAGAGAGAGAGAGAGAGAGAGAGAGAGAGAGAGAGGTTTCTTTGTGAATATTTTCCATGCTCTTTTGATACAAAACCTCCATCCATAAAGTAGCAATTCTAGCACTCTTTGTGGCTCTAAGGGAGAATTAGCTAACAACCTTCCAATAATACTTTCTACCATTTAGATATTCTAAGAAGGTAGCTTGTCTCGCTAGTCCATTACACTAAAATAGTTGAAATTCTTTTTTTTAGGACCAATAATATATATATATATATATATTATAAAAAGAAAAGAAAAACTTTACATTACATTCTTTCCAACCCCACAACAACAGATAAGTCAACCTCCATTAAGCACGCTACACACTAAATCCCATGTATCATCCTCAGAGACAAAAGAAGATTCATCCCAAGACAATTGGTACACCCAAGCAAAATGCAAGCCTCAACCAAAGCTTTAGTTAAGCATCCCCAGCTAGGAGCCTGTTTTTCCAGAACATCACCCTTCACCTCCCCTTTCTGAAACCAATTTTGACTGTTGGTCTAGTCCCCACTGGATTCTGAATAAAGGCAACAAAGATATAACTTGTTTGATTGACCTTCTTATACCATCTCTTTGTTCTAGGTCCATATCTGACTAGCTTAGTATTCACCTTCTACTAAGACCTTGCAAATCATCACCCCATATCATTAGGCACATCCCAATATGTCTGCAAATGACCCCAAAACGAGAAGGATCAGATGATAGCAGATTGTAGGGAGACTGAATCAACTGAAACAATTTTGCCCCACTCAATTTATTAACCAAGCATATAGACTAGCACATACATTTAATTTATGCATCAATCCACTCTAACAGCAATTCCTATATCACAAGCTTTTTGAAACACAATGCAATTTTTGGAGTTCTAGATTTTCCATAAACAACACCACCTGATAATATTGAAGATTACATCAACATGTCCACCATTAGTTGCCTATCTGCCAATTAGCTAGTCCCCTGTTTTTATGACTCACCCTAACCCACATCCAACAAGAGATTACTTGGTGAACCGCAACTATCGTGAGGATCTTTCCAATGGCCAAGCTCATAACCCTTAAGGTCTCCAAGCTCTACAACTCCTTGAGAAGCAATTTTATTGTGCCTCCCATGAGCATCCCATGAGCATTGTCACACTGCCGTGTTGTACTACGAGTACTCATCCCTCCTCTCACCTCACTTCACTCACACACACTCACTATAGCATGCATTAGGGAGAGAGATTAGCAAAAGGATTAGCAAAAGCAAGACTCAATTGCACAATGGGAGAGTATGTTGTATTATGAGAGATATTCACTTATATACATCGCCATAAGTGTTCACACTCACTTAAACTATGGCCGGTCGTGCACTTTAGGCTCATAAGAGGCCTAATGTTATTACAATGACTACTCTCATAATATATCCATGAAGTACATCACTTAGGACTTCATCCTAACTTGCTACCATATGCTCTTGAAGCGGGAATCGCCATAAATACTCCATCACACCATTACGGGCGCCCATCCAAGTTGTAGCTTTGAGGTACCAAAGGAGGACCATGAAGTACTTAAGATTTTTTTAACTTAATAGAGATACCAGATATTGTACGACGGCAAAACAATGGTGAAGTTTTGCATGGCGAATGGATTTGCTGAATACAAGGTAGAATGGCATCTTGCTGGCGATTTGAAAACATTGAAATGTATGTTTGGTGTTTCAAATTTAGCATCAGCTGAGTTCCCTTGCTTATATTGCATGCAATCTAGAAAGAAAGGCAATGATGGGAATAAACAATGGATTGCAAGGATAGGACAACGTGGTGTACCAACACGTGACCAGTGTGTTCAAAGGAATGGAATGTTGGTGCCATTAGATCCTAAGTGGGATCCTATTTTAGAAATACCCTTAACAAGGGTCCACTTTTGCACCTTGCATTGCATAGTAAGGATAATAGAGAAGTTGGTGTTTGAGTACGTGTGTTTTGCCTATAAGATGCAGCGTGCTTCAGATGCTGATGCAACATGCAAGAAGGTAGAACAAGTCTTGTCTGATGTTGGATTGCACCACCGGGGCCAAGTTGAAATAAAAAAGAACGAGATAAAGTCAAGAAAGAGAGGAAATTTACCATGCGAACCGTGTTTTGGGGGAGCGAAGGCTAGGAAATTCTTATCTCCACCACGAGATGAAGATGGTAAGTTGCTTGTAAAACAACCAGAGAAGTCCGAAGCATGGAAAAAACTGCACATGGCTGTCCCTGATCGGAGCAATGGGGGATAGACACGAATAGCAAAGGCAAATGTGTGGATTGGACTTGATAAATTGGCACCACTTTTACAAAAGATGACATTTAATTCTGATGATGCCAATGCATTTAAAGAGGCAGTTGTAAACTTTCATAACTCAATGATAGAGGCATGGACTTCAAATTGCATTACACACTATATGGTCAGAGTGGTCTCCATTTCATCTCCATTTTATTTTTACAATTAAATTGTGAATGTAATATTTTGAGTTTAATTATGGATCCTGTGTTTTTGAATGCAGCACATACTTGAGACTCATGGTCCATATTTTGCTGAACAATGAAGCTTGGCGATATGGTCCACACAAGGCATGGAGCTAGTCTCATTGGCAAGCTCGATGTGGATTCAAAAAGCAATGGCACATGGAGGTGGAATCAATGATTCCAATCCTATGAGGCAGTTACTCCAATGGTGGTATAGGAGAATAGAGATAAGATATGACGACAAATTAATAAAGTCCAAATCCAATGATACAGAAGCTGTTCGCAGGGCAATATATGAAGCGAGGAAAGCAAGATATGAAAATAGCATGGCCAAAGAACATCATGTCTAGTGAACGTACTGACACCGACAATGATTCAGCTGTCTTTAAAACAATCTTTTAATGAAACCATAGTATCACACTGTTCATAATCCTCCAAAATATCTAGCTTGAATTCTAATTTCCAATCATTCCTTCGTCAGTGTATCTATGGCATCATGTCTAGTGAACGTACTGACACTGACAATGATTCAGTTGTCTTTAAAACAATCTTTTAATGAAACCATAGTATCACACTGATCATAATCCTCCAAAATATCTAGCTTGAATTCTAATTTCCAATCATTCCTTCGTCGGTGTATCTATGGCATCATTGGCTCTACGAACGCTCACCACCTGTTCACTGAGGGGCCTTTTCAATAGTTCCTAGCTCAAAGTACTCGGGAATATAATCACATAAAAAAATCCAAATGGACTCTTCATTGAAGATCAGCAAGATCAACCAACAGATCCATATAAAAGAGCCATGGACTCATCCGTTGGACCAGCAAGGCCAATCAACCAGATCCATGCCCGAGTTCAGAAAACAACTCTAACACCTTGTTTCATTTTTCTTCCCCAATCCACGCGTGGGTATCTTCGATGACCCAGAGCCCAAACACTGTATGGTCAGCACCCTCTAGGCTCCTTTGCAGGTCACCTAGCACTTCACTCATAGGCCGCTTCCTTGGTCCCTCATCCACTATACCATTCATCATATCTCATCCATTCATATCTAACCAGATCCACATCACATCACATCCATTCACATCACATTTACATCTCACCACATCTCACCTCATTTACTCACATCTCATCACATCCATTCACATCCATCACACCCATTCACATCCCACATTCATTCACATGTATATCTATCACATCACATCTCATTCTCATCCATTTACATCACATCACATCCTTTCACATATCATCACATCTCATTCTCATCCATTTACATCACATCACATCCTTTCACATATCATCACATCTCATTCTCATCCATTTACATCACATCACATCTCATTCTCATCCATTTACATCACATCACATCCTTTCACATATCATTACATCTTATTCACATCTCATCGCATCCATATCCACATCCATTTACATCACATCACATCTCATCCACATCTCATCACATCCACATCCATTTACATCACATCACATCTCATCACATCCACACCACATCCATTTACATCACATCACATCTCATCACATCCACATCCACATCCACATCCACATCCATTTACATCACATCACATCTTATCTACATCCACTCATATCTTATCACATCGCATTCACATTTAGTACCGTTTTCTACTTTCGATACCGATAGGACTTTTCTAAGTTTCCGCCAATTGCTTGGCCTAGTTAAAGGTACTTTTTTCGATGGATATTTTCATACTTTCTCAAGTGAAATATATTCAATATTCTTCTTTTGAGTAAAAGATTCATGGGATTTACAAAAATCATTTCTATCTATATTTCCCAATAAAATTAATAATGCTCAAAATTTCACTTTTGATAAATACTCATAATTTGAATTATGCCAAAAATCCCTCTTTTACCATTTAATTACTTGGATCTCAAATATCATGGGAATTCCTCTTTTTGCATAAAAATAAATTTACCAAAAATTCATCTTTTTGCATAAAAATAAATTTACCAAAAATTCCTCTTTTACCATTTAATTACTTGGATCTCAATTATCATGGGAATTCCTCTTTTTGCATAAAAAATATTTACCAAAATTTACTCTTTTCTCATAATCAATTAATTATGCATAATTAAAAAAATTATTTCTCATGAATATGATGAAAATCATTCTTTTTGCATAGGATGTCCAATCCTAGAATATGGTAGGAAGTCCTCTTTTAGCATTATGCATAAAAATAAGATATGTATTATTTTTTGAAAATTTTACCATAGCTTCGCTGCTTCGCTGAAAAAATAAGATATGTATTATTTTTTGAAAATTTTGCCATAGCTTCGCTGCTTCTACTGATAATTCTCAATTTTTTTCTTAAGAATAAAAGCTTGTAATGAAAATATGATAGTAGTTTCTCTTTTATGCTTAAAATCAAACTATGAATTTAAATCATAATTTTAACCATAATCATAAACTTAATTATGATTATCCCACTAGATTAAGCTCATTCCATTATTTCTCGTTTTCCAAATTGATAGGATAATCTATTTCTCATTAAGAATCAATCAAAGTAGTTTTTAACTACTTATAAATAATCTAAAAGAAATAACCATTATTTTGTTAACACAAAATCATAAAAATACCATTTTCTTACTCTCTAGCTTAACAAGCCTAGAGTTTAGCTTTGAATTAAGACAATATCATTGAGAAGCATCCTTTTTCAAGGGATTTAGCCATAAAGATGGCTATTCTTTTAGAGAGAGAGATTTACTTAAAGAAAGCATTACAAATAAGTATGAAGATTAACTTTCTTTTAATTAAGCATTAAGACTTTAAGAAAAATCTTGATTTGAATTAAACAATTATTTAGAAAGCTTCTCAAGCTTGAGAGGGGTTGAGAAGAAGAAAGTCATTGAGATAAATTAAAAAAACCATAAAAAATAATTTTACCCACCAAGTTTGGCTTGATTCTCTATTAGCAGTAGTGAATCCCCCGACCAATCAATTGGTCCACCAAAAGGAGAAGAGCAACTCCAAGAGTTATTGTAGAGAGAGAGAGCTCCAAGCTCCCAAGAGAGAGAAAAATTTAAAGGATAATAGAAAATATGATTATTTTAATATAATACTAGCATAGTATAGCTCCAATATTTTATTACAAATGATTGAGGGTCTATTTATAGGTGAGGAAGGCCACTAACCAAGTCCAACTAGGTTTTAGAATTTTCCAGGTTCAGTTTGACTCAATTTGGACAAGATTTGGACCAGTTTGGCTCCCTTTTTGATTTGGTTTGATCCAGGAGAGATAAAAATATCACAAATTTTTTGAATTAAAAACCCTTCCATACATGTGAAAAAGGCACCTACCTCAAGATTCCCCCTCTCCTTAGCAAGGTGTCAAAAATGCATCATTATTCCAAAATATCTCATTTTTTTAGTAATATCTCATAATTTTTAACTAATAAACCTTGTACTGAGTCAACTCTTTATCTTATGTGAGCATTTACTCATTTTTGTATATTTTCTTTTATTCTTTTGGATTTATCTCATTCCAACACTTGGATTAATCCAATTGGCCCATTGGAACCTTAATTGGACCATAATCTAAAAATTTCTGAAAATGTAGACCCTTAGGCTAAGGTCCCTTATACACATTTTCAATTAATTCCTAACGAACCTTGGAAAGTTCATTTTGAACTTCTGTTTCAGGGGAACCCATTTTAGACACTAGGAGGATTTTTATATCCAAAGATATCTCAATTTTGGATTATCTCTCTCTAGGCCAAAACAGGATAAAACAAGATATTTCTTTTATTTCAGAGGGGAATAATTACAAGAACAGAAGGGGAGGTTCTTACACCTTTACACCTCAAAAGCTGGAGGGAGGAATCTTATAGCTTACACCAAGCAAATGGCTAGAAGAGTTTGTTCCCCCAAGGTGGGACATGGAGTACCCCCTGTCCAACCACGACAGCAGCAACATTGCAAGCGTAGGTGGAAGCCTGGCACTGTGGCTCTCCATGAGATTAGGAAATACCAAAAGACGGTGAACCTGTTCATACCGAAGCTCTCCTTCTAACGTGTGGGTAAAGAGATCATGCAGGATCTGTGCAAGACTGTCATGATAGGAGGTTCCGATTCAGCATCAAGCCCACTACCTATGCAGTGGTGGTGGACAGCCAAAGCTTTGGAGGCACTATTGGAGGTTGCAGAGGCATACACAGTGGACATTTTTAGTGACACGGTGTTTGCATATGTCCATGCGAAGAGGGTGACCATTAGTGGAAAGGACATGGAGTTGGTGCGACGCATGCGACGCTGGAGAGATCCTCCGAGATTGGATATTTAGTTTTATTTTTTTATATCTCGCATGATTATAATTCTCAAAATCTATTTAAAGCTCAATGTATATTTTAATTTTTTTTCTCTTATCTTGTGTTGCAAATAAGTCTCTTTTAATTTAAGTTTATATAATTTGTTGATTTATATGCATCTTCGAATGGATACAATTTATATTTGAGTTACATGTGTAATTTGAATTTATTTTCTTGAGTCAACTAATAAAATACATTACAAGAAACACATCAAACAAAAAACTCTACAACCCAAATTTCTATTCATAGCATAAAAAATTACATGGTCATCAAAACATAGTCATCAAAGTTACAAAATCATCATAGCTATATCCTAGGCTTCTTACTACTAGGCTCTTCAGACTCTGCAACCACTGGGATCTTGTACCCCTGTAACAATGCTACGGGCCACCACAGAATGTAAAGGCCTTGACCTTTGAGTCGAGAACAAGTAAAGTAACTTTGAGCGTCGAAGTAGAACGACTTTTTCCAAACTTGATTTAGTCTGAATAACTTTGAATGCAGCACCCTTTGTAAGTGCTTTAATCTTCAAAAAGTTCGCCGCATACCCCGGAGAGCAAGTCTTGTGGAAGACTAGCAAGTCTTGTGGAAGACTATCACATCATTGGCAAGTTTGCCAATGTACTCCTTGAGTGCATAGTCTTGAACCCTTCCTTGGCCCCCAGATCTTCCACTCTACCTCGATGCAAATTCATCAAGATACACAATTTCCTACAAAATAAAATTGATGTCAGCATCGATCATGCAATGCATGGGAGAGGATGAATTTTTTTAAAGAATGGCCCCATATTTGATATTTAGTGCCTCTAGGGAATGCCTCTAGGGAATGTAGACCCCACATGTATGATCCCATGCCTTTAGATGCTGGGAAGTGCACTGTCCGAAGGCTCGCGTGGGAAGCCTAGATTTTTACAGATTCAAGGCTTCCCACATAAGCCTTCGGACAGTACACTTTCCAGCCTCCTCTGATGGGCATGGGATCATACATGTGGGGTCTACATGCTGTAGAGGCCCTAAATATCAAATCTAGGGAGTAATTGGTATAAAAGGAGATACCTTTTCTGCTTCGTCAAGCTCCTTCTGCAAGGGTGCCTCAAGATCTCCTCCTGGAATGGGTTTGCCATAGTCCGGCTGGACCACAAGTGTCACATGCTGTGGTCAAGGTCCAAAGAGTTCATTCAGCAAGTGCTCGAACTCTTCATCTGTGATCTCATATTGAAGAACTACATCCTCAATCTACTTCTGGACGGCAATGATAGCAGAGATATCATCTACACTACTTTCATCATATCACCCTACCTTATCAACCTGTGGTAGAGATTCTTGGTAATCAAAGTCAAGGAAATCATCACTGGCATCTCGCACAAGTATACTATATAGTTCCTCCTCCCTCAAGTCCAAGAGCTCCAACACATCCTGCATGAGGAGGTACTCCACCCCTTCGATGGTGATGGCACTCAATGAAGCTAGTGGTGGGTCGTGACTTTGGGTTTCATCAGGCTGGATGGGTGCAAGCGCCATGCAAGAGCTCTCTGCGGCCTCTAGGGTCTAGAGTGGTCTCCTCTGGCTCTATGTCTATGTATTCCACTAGAGGGAGATCCTAGATGTCATCATTCTTTGGCTCTTGAACATCAGAGTTCAAGATGTAAATAGCAAAAGCAATATCTTGCTCAATGAGATTGAGTGGGATGTGCTCTTCTCATAGGAGGTTTGGATAGCGGTAGTGCGGAAATTTGGTCCGACATGAGCTAAAGCTCTGTTCACCGCCTTCTTGTGGTTGGATCCACTCTCCATGCTGAAGAGGAACTCCAAAGGAATCCAACTCAAGGTTGAATTTGGGATAGAGTAGGTGAAGTCGTCCATTACATCGCAAAATGTAGCTAGCAAGGTAGAGTTTGGGTCTAAGGTGGAGATGACAGCCTCGAGGTCTAAACTCTTGCAAAACCTAGGGTAGATCTGGTCCCCAAGGTGGGCATAGCAAGTGTTGCTAATCCACATGGCAAAAGCAGGGGAGGCGGCCATGATGGGTAGTGGGGAGAGCTAGCACATAAAGGGAGAGCTAGAGAATAGATAGTATAAATGAGTTTGATCTATAACTTATACTCATATTTATACTTACACTTAAATTTATAATAAATTTATACTTGTGTTTATTATATTACTTACAAATATCTAGAAACTTATATTTATTTTTATACCTTATGTTTATACTCTAGTAAATAAAGGACACTTCATTAAAATATAATAAATAATAAATCATACTTCTTTTTCATGTTACATATTATTATTATTATTATTATATTATATTATTTATATAGTTACTTATATTATTATTTGTACTTAAATATATACTTAAAGTTATATTTATTTTTAAACTTATATCTATAGACTTAAAAATTAATGACACTTTATTAAAATATAACAAATCATAAAAATATATTTATATTTCTAGCATAATTAATTATATTATTATTTACACTTAAATATATACTTATATTTATATTTATATTTGTACTTACTTACTTATCATTATTTTCTTATATATTAGAGGGTTTGAAACAAAGCAAACTTAAAAAACCATAACACTTTATGAAAATGAAGAAAAAATAAATTTACAACACTTTTAGAGAAACAACTTCTTATATTCACTTGGAAGAATAAGAATTACATTGACTCCATAATGACAACTTTGCCATCAATAGGCTCACATAAATCTGCCAAGAGACTCTTTAACCAAACTGCCTCACAAGTAGCAATGGCTGCACCTCTGTATTCAGTCTCTGTACTGGATAAAGCAACTGTAGGTTGCTTCTTGCTACTCCAACTCACCACGGCACTTCCAAGTGTAAAAGTATATCCACTAGTAGACCTCCTGTCATATGTGCTACCTGCCCAATCAGCATCTGTGTAGCCATGTATGTCCAAGCTTTTACCACTCTCATAAAGTAAACCATAATGTGCTGTGGTCTTCACATATCTCATGATGCGTCTCACTGCATCCAAATGAGGCTTTCTGGGGCTCTGCATAAACTGGCTTACTAGCCCCACAGCATAACTCAAATCCGGGCGTGTGATAGTCATATATATGAGACTACCAACCATCTTCCTGTACATAGAAGGATCATCCAATTCCTCGCCATAATCAGCCCGCAACTTCACATTTTGCTCCAATGGTGTACTCATAGGCTTACACCCTGTCATGCCATACTTTGCCAACATATCCAATGCATATTGGCGCTGTACTAACCAAGTACCTGCATGATCTTTGACCACTTCTATTCCAAGAAAGTATCTCAACTCACCAAGGTCTTTCATGTCAAATTGCCCACTCAAAGCTTTCTTGACATGCATCACATCTGCACCATGATCACCTGTGATAATCAAGTCATCCACATAGATGACGAGTAAAACAATCCCATGCTCTGTCTTCTTCACATAGAGTGAAGAATCTGCTGTAGAAATCTAAAAACCAAGTGAGATAAGATATCTGCTCATCTTATCACTCCAAGCACGAGGTGCTTGCTTCAGACCATACAATGCTTTTTTCAATCTGCATACGTGAGTGGGATATCTAGGGTGTACATACCCTTCTGGCTGTGCCATATACACTTCCTCTTGTAGATCTCCATTCAGAAATGCATTTTTGACATCCATCTGATGCATTTCCCAGCCATTAGCTGCAGCCATAGCAATGATTGCTCTCACTGTGCCCATCTTAGCCACTGGACTAAACGTCTCATCATAGTCCAATCCTTGGGCCTGTGCATAACCCTTTGCTACCAATCTTGCTTTGTGTCTCTCAATAGAACCATCAAATTTGCACTTCACTTTGTAAACCCATTTACATCCAATAACATTCTTGTCCTTTGGTAATGCAACCAAGTCCCATGTGTCATTATGGACCAATGCGTCCATCTCAACATCCATTGCTTTCTCCCATACATGCTCTCCAATAGCCTCTGTATAGCATGTAGGTTCCACATGCTTCACCATAGATGTCATATATGCATAGTGCATAGCAAAATCTCGATATGTCAATCTGTCAAAGGGATATCTGACTCTCTGGGATCTTCCCAATGCATGCGGGTCACTCTGTACACCTGTAACTCTAGCATGTGGTGGCACATATCTGTCCTGCCTAGCACCAGGTGTGCGTAAAACAGGTATGCCAAGCTCCTCATCCAAACTCTCTGAACTAGATGACTCATAACCTGTGATTCCAATTCCTTCGACCTTCTTCTTTCCTTTATTCATAGCACTACTCCCAGTGCTCACACTCTCATGCCTCAAACGTCCTGACCATGGACGTACAGTACGTGACTCTCAGCTTCTGCTGCTGGCCGAGACATAGAAGTAGAACTAGAACTTGCTTGTGGTGGCAAGTTCACATGCACATCAGCCTCAAGTGACTCAATGACACCCTCATCTTTTGCTTTGTACCAACTAGCAAGCTCATCAAACACCACATCTCGTGAGATGACCACTTGTCTAGTTTGTGGGTTGTAACATTTGTATGCCTTTCGATCCTGTGCATATCCAACAAATACACATTTCTCTGCCTTAGGATCCAACTTCCTTCTTCTTTCATCAGGCACATGTACACAAGCTATGCATCCAAAAACTTTGAGGTGTCCAATGTCTGGCCTATAATCTGTAAGCCGCATCTCTGGCGTGCTTCCATGGATGGCTGTTGTAGGTGTTTTGTTCAATATATATACTGCAGTAGCACATGCTTCTGCCCAATAGTAATCTGGCATGCTCTTTTCATTGAGCATCGCCCTAGCCACTTCACATATGACTCTATTCTTTCTCTCAGCCACACCATTCTGCTGAGGTGTATACCTGCAAGTCAATTGTCTTCTTATTCCATGCTTCCTCAAGAAATGCTCAAAAGCCTTTGAGGTGTATTCACCACCTCCATCTGTCCTTAAACATTTAATCCAACATCCATATTGCTTTTCTGCAAAAGCTTTGAAATCCATGAACTTTTCCAATACTTCACTCTTCTCTTTGAGAAAGTATATCCATGTCATCCTGCTGAAATCATCAATGAATGTAACATAGTATAAACTGCCTTTGATAGATGGGTTTTGTGCAGGACCCCATACATCACTATGTACAATCTCAAGTGGCCTGCTACTCATATTTCCTTCTCTAGGAAACCTCAACCTTGCCTGCTTTCCAAACTGATAGGCTTCACAAACATGCATATGTCCATCATATTTGAATCTAGGCAATCCACTGACAATGCCTCTTGTTTGCATGTTCTTTAATCTCTGTATATTGACATGTCCAATCCTCTTATGCCACATATCAATGTCATGTACCACATTTTTACTTTTGAAGAACATGGCTGATTTTAGCTCAGGAATTCCAACATCCAGCTTAAACAATCTGCCTTCTTTCTTGCCTTTAGCAATGACTCTACATCCATGTTTGAAATCTTCAACGAAGCATCCATGCTCGTTGAAATGAACCTGTAATCCCTGTTCCACCATTTGACCAACTGAGGCCAAGCTCTTTGTGATAGAAGGCACGTACAAGACATCTGACATAGACTTTGTCTGACCATTGTGTATAACCAATGGTACACTTCCAACATGTGTAATGACATGCTGGGTATCATCACCTGTCTCCACATAGCCTTTTACATCCATAGGCTTCATATGCTCAAACCATTCACCATGACATGTCATATGGTTTGATGCTCCTGAGTCCATATACCATGTGTCATCATTCTCAGCATTTGTCGTCATTGATCCCACAACATGCTTCATGGCAAACAAATGATTTGCAGTGCCATCATTACTGCTTGATGCATAGTTTCCACCATGTTGTGCATAATTTCCACCATAATGACCACGACGTTGTGCTCTTCCCCCTCTCAAATCATTCTGTTTGCGGAAACAATCTCTCGCCATATGACCATATTTGCCACAATAATGGCATTCCACATCTTGCATAGAATTTTGTTGGCCTTGCCAATGTCCTCTACCACGGGGGTTACCTCTGCCTCTCTGAGGTGCATATCCACGACCACCTCGAGCACCATATGAAGGCTGAAAATTCTGTTGTTGTGGTGATCTGTCCTGCCATCCACGACCATTACCACCACGTCCACGTGATGCAAATCTCCCCCTGCCTCTAAAGCCTCTCTGTGAATAGAAAGCCTGATTTCTGCCATCATCATGGCTAGTAGATGCATCCAGAAATGAATCACTGAGTTTGATTTCCTCAACCAGCAAGAGTGAAACCAACTCATCAAAGTCTGGTAAACCTGTACTCCTCACTGAGATAGATGTATCAAAAGATTTGTATTCCTTGCAAAGACCACGCAAGGTAATATCCACCAAATCATCATCAGGCATGGGGGCATTTATTGTGGCCAATGCATCTGCAAACTTCTTGATTTCTTGCACATAATCATGTATGCTCCTTTTATTCCTTTTCACATTGTGTATCTGCTGTCGCAACTGAGACTTGCGAGCACTCGTATCTGTATCAAACATCTTGATCAAAGTATCCCATGCATCTTTGGGATTCTCAGCATCCTGTATGTGTATGAGCATAGCATCAGAAATACATATAGACAGATAATGCAGCACTTTGAATGCTCTCTTTGACCATTGCTTATGAGCAATAAGCTGCTGCTGTGTAGGTTGTCGAGGTAGCTCTGGCTCTGGCTCAGCACGTGTAATGAGATTCCAAAATCCTTTTCCTTTCAAGAAACTTTTTATCCTGTACTTCCATGCCTGGAAGTTCTTCCTATCCAGCTTTTCACCAACAATCTGTACTGGATTATCCGACATGTTTGCTCAATGCATACACCTTCCGCACACTTCAAATCTGTAACCAAGCCTTCCTCAGCTCAACCACACTCCAATGAATGTTCCAGATACTCCAAAGTATCCAACAAACTCCAAATTTGATGTAGAAAATCAACCTGTATGCATCCAAGATGAACTGACTCACGCAGTCCGAGATACCCTATTTTGATGCGCTTCCACGGCTCCAAATCACAATGTAGTGATGCAATCAAGTATGGGCAACTTGCATTGACACCTAAACAACCTCAATGTAGAGTATCAACACCATCTGACATGTGTACATATCAATTTTTAAAAACCCCTTTTCTCTGTTTTGGGAAAAACCAGAAAAACCAGTAGTAAAATGGCTCTAATTTCTTCAATATTTATCCAAATTAAGCAACCAGGAATTCATTAGCTTAGCAATAGTGTCCATCAACTCCATGTAAGAGGAATTTTTCCAATTGTATAAGACCAAAGATTAATTGCTCAATTAAAAATGCTTTGTTTCTCTGCAACCACCAGTGGTGGACAGCCTGTTTAATCAGCTCATTCCCAGCTCAATTAGGCATAATTCATCAATACAATCACATAGCCCTCTTCTCCAAAGTGTATAGCAACCAATTGCTAAAGCAAACTTGAATTATATCAAGCAACCAATGAGAATTTGATCTCCACCTGTCAAAGACTATGAAAAAGTCTCTGTTTCTGTAGTCCAGAATGCGCCGCCTACTATTGATGGATTTGGGAGTGATTGAAGTACTATTTGATGATGTATTTGAGTCCCCAACACACCTAAGTATGTGTGCAATCCATCAATGCCTTGATTTTTGCCAAAAACATGCTCCAATTTCATCAATTTTGGGCTTCCTTTTCTCTGTTTTGTGAGAGCTCAAAAACCAGAGATTTTCATACATCCAAATGCTTCCAAAAATGCTCCAAAATCACAATAGGGCTTGCATAGAAGTTGCCAATACATCTCTCATTGTCAGATACATGTTTGCTTTGCCAGATTTACATGTTTTTCCACCATACATTAATGTTTCCAAGCTTTAATGGAAAGCTTTCAAAAACCAAAATTTTGCTTTGCTTTGATTTGCTTTGTTTTTGCCTGTATCACCTACAATCCGCTCAAGGATGTTTAGAAGACCTTACCCGGTAGGCCAAGCTCTCAGATCTGATAGTATTTTGTGTGCTCCAAGCTTCACAGCTCCAATGGCAAGCTTCACAGCTTCTCTTCACAGCTTCTTCTCGCTCTTCACTCACTCACTCATAAACCCTAATAAACAGCACAAGGCTCTGATACCATGTTGAAAGAACGGTAGAGGGGGAGGAGACACACACACAGGAGCAAACTCTAATGTATATTGTAAACCCTAACCATAGAGGGAAGCCATGTCCACTCTCACACAAAGCATAATGCCATAAACCATAATCCACACAACACACTATGAGTTGTGTCCACACTCATCTAACCCTAGCTAATGTCCACACACAATGACCAGCTGGACACGCGGTCATTTATGTCTCACACATGTTCCTACCTAATATGCAAGCACATAGCATAGCTGGCTCACACTGACATCGAGCTTGAATCTCAACAGCCCCTCTCAAGCTCATGATGTACTGCCGATGAAGATGTAGATGAGCTTGGGATATCAAGATTCTCAACACTCTTTTCCCTGGTACCCACCACGACAAAACATAACCAAATTTTTATAGTGGATCCTATCATTAATACAATGGTTGGGCAGTTGGCTAACCCATGGGATTGGATGGAGTTAGGCTGGATCGATGGATTCCTATAGTAAAATTCAATTCTGATCAAGTTAGGATACTTGAAGTAAGTCATAGGATAATCCTAATTCTATAGAAAAGAATCAACGGTTGTGCCTCTTTTGATGGGGGAAAAAAACGTTGGTCTCTATGGACCAAGTGCAAGTTCCTCTTTTGATCCGGCTATGTGACCCGCGGGTTTGGTCGGAATACAAAGGATAGTTAAGGCTCTTGACTACGTTAGAAGATTTTCTTGGAGGAATCACCTATGCTTTCTAGGCGAGGGAAGTTTTTTTCGGGCTCGGTTTTGGAAGAACCGAGGGATTAGTCAATTGTCTGGACATTCGTGGGCGAGGCCCCGAGTGGGAAGCTTTGGCCCTGCGCATGAGGTTGCTACTTTCGCTGCTAGCACTCTAGAGTTCGATGCGCAGAGAGGGTAGGAATCTCACAGGTGCTGGTATCAGAGCAAATTGGTTGAAGTTGATAAACTAAGGAGTAAGAAATGTTAAAAATTTATGAACTACCAAGTGAAAGATTATAATTGTGTGTTAAAACTCGTACGAATTGATATTCAAAATGAGAATTCATAAATTGGAAATTGGGTTTTTAGATGGAAGTACCACAATTGTGTGGAATCCCCGATTGCTTGAGGCCTACATATGATGACATTTGCCTTATAACACCAAGGACCGTGACTACCCGTATATACCGTGGGTATAATTGAAGCTCTATACTGACAATATATACGAGTGAATCTAAGACCTTGAAGTTATGAGCAAAAATTCTATCCTAGATGATGATTTTTGGAATGCTGGTTGATATGATTTTAGAATTCTGGTTGAAAATTGATGAATTGATTTGGATTTTGATTAAAGCATGATAATTTTTGAATTTTGGTTGAAAGTTATGGCAAAATTTTATCCATTAGAAAATGAAGGTTTATGCATAATAAATTTTATTCTAAAAAGTGTAATTTTAAGTATTCTCAATCCATAGAAAATGTGGGAAAGCTATGGCAAAATTTTATCATTAGAAAATGAAGGATTTGCATAAACTTATTTTTATATTAAAAGTGGAATTTTGGGCATTCTCATTTCATTAAAAATGCGGGGAAGCTATGGTAAAATTTTTATCATTAGGAAATGAATTTACACATAATAAATTTTATGCTAAAAGTGGAGTTTTGAGCATTATGCATTTACCCGAAACATAAAGAAAGTTATGCATAAATTTTTCTAGATTCATTCAATTTATGAGAATTATGGAAAGGATTATGAATATAATTCATTTAAATAAAAATGAATTAGTATGTGTGCATAAATGTTTTATGCTGAAAGAGGAATTATGGGTACAATTGATTTTGTAAATCCCATGAGGTCGTATGCATAAATCTTTTATTTAAAAAGAGAAACATTGAGTATATTTTATTTTGGGAAAATTGAGAAAAGAATGGAAAAACATTCATAGGAATGCATCAAGAAAACATGGATAATTTTTAATCAGAAAGAGGAATCACGAACCTATTTAACTTCTAGAATTATGAAGTGTACGTCTAGATTCTCAAAAAATAGAATCTTGGGTACATTCTAAACGGGAAAAGGATTTCCCAAAAAAAAGACCGAAGATATTCGTAGTTGGATGAACGTAAATAATTGTGACTGACTTATTCCTAGATTTCCTAGGAAAGGAATCAAGAATTCTTGAAAGGATCGAGGATCCAAAAATGAACGAAAATTTAGACTTAATTGAATTGAATTTAGAATTTAATTGAATTGAATTGAATTTAGACTTAATTGAATTGAATTGAATTTAGATTTAATTGAATTGAATTGAATTTAGACTTTAATTGAATTGAATTTAGACTTTAATTGAATTGAATTGAATTTAGACTTTAATTGAATTGAATTGAATTGAATTGAATTTAGACTTTAATTGAATTGAGTTGAATTTAGACTTTAATTGAATTGAATTTAGACTTTAATTGAATTGAGTTGAGCAAAAGTTACCTTTAACTGGGCCGCCAAGTAATTGGCCGAGACTTAGAAAGTTCTGTCAGTATAAAAAGTAGAGTAATTGTACTTTTAACCTGGTTGATTGTGGAGCAAAAATTCCGATAACTAGATCAAGGAAAGTTGATAATCAAACTTGACTCGCTCAAATCGAAAAGAGACCATCTTGTTTCTGAAAATTGGATTGATGTGGAGTGATGTGTAGAAGGATGTGGAATGTGTGGATTGATGTGGTTGATGTGGTTGATGTGTGGAGTGATGTGGGTTGATGTGGTTGAGTTGGAATGATGTGAAGTGATGTGTGGGATGTGTGGAATGATGTGATGAGAAGTGATGTGTGGGATTTGTAGAATGATGTGGAGTGATGTGTGGGATTTGTGGAATGATGTGGAGTGATGAGAAGTGATGTGGGTTGATGTGGTTGAGGTGGAGTGATGAGAAGTGATGTGTGGGATGTGTGGAATGATGTGGAGTGATGAGAAGTGATGTGTGGGATTTGTGGAATGATGTGGAATGATGTGGAGTGATGTGTGGGATTTGTGGAATGATGTGGAGTGATGAGAAGTGATGTTTGGATTGATGAGTGGAGTGATGTGGATTGATGAGATTGATGTGGTTGATGTGAATGAATGTGAAAATGATGCAAGATGATGTGAATGAATGTGGGAATGATGTGGGATGATGTGAATGAATGTGGGAATGATGTGGAACGTTGTGGGATGATGTGAATTGATGTGGAATGATGTGATGTGAAAAATGTGGAATAATGAGAAATGACATGGAATGATGAGAAATGATGTGGAATGATGAGAAACGATGAGGAATGATGTGAAATGATGAGGAATGATGGGAATTTTGCTTGGAAACTGTATCTGTATGTGAAACTTGTTTTTTAAAGATTGTTTCACGTCAAGAATGCTAGGGGAAGCATTTTGATTATCTTATGGATGAGGTCATTGTGAGATCCCTGTCCCCACCACGCAACAATTTCAGGGATGCTAGCAGCGGAAGTAGCACTTCTTGCACGGGGCAGGGTCCCACACTCAGGACCTCGCCCACGGATATCCGAACAAGAGACTAATCCATCGGTTTTTCCAAAACCGAACCCGGAAAAACTTCCTTTGCCCGGAAATCACGGGTGATTCCACCAGGATAACTTTTCCCTAACGTAGTCAAAAGCCTTAACTAACTGAGCTCATCTGACTGAACCCGTAAGTCCCATAGTCAGATCAGGGAAAAAGACTGTACTTGGATAATAGAGACCAACGCTTTTTTCCTCATTGAGAGGCACAGCCGTTGATTCTTTTCCATAGAACATTTTTTGTCCGAGATTTACTTCATCTATCGAACTAAACAGAAATTGATTCTCGATTTACGGATCCATCAGTCTAGCCTAACCCCATCTAGTCCCATGGGTTAGCCAACCGCCCAACCACTGTAGTGATGGGATCCAATTAGGAATTTGGTTAGGTTTTGTCCCGGGTACCAGGGAAAAGAGTTCCCAGGCCCCCTAGCCGGATGTTCATGCAAACATAAAACTGGTCACACCGCTTACACACCCAATATGAAATTGCCTTTTTTCTCAGCATCAGCTATCTTTAAAACAATCCTTTAATGAAACCATTGTATCACTGATCACAATCATCTGGTTGAATCTTAATTTCCAATCATTCCTTCATCGGAGTATCTATGGCATCATTGGCAACCAGAACGCTCACCACCTGTCCATTCAAGGGCCTTTGCAATAGTTCCTAGCTCATAGTACCCGGCAATATAATCACTTATAAAAATCAAGATGGAATATCTGTTGAAAATCAGCAAGATCAACCAACAGATCCATATAAAAGAGCCATGGACTCATCCGTTGAGGACCAGCAAGGTCAATCAACTAGATCCATGCCCGATTTCAGAAAACAACTCTTACTCCTTGATTCAATATCTTCCACGATGCACATGTGAGTATCTTCGACGACCTAGAGCCCGAGCACCCTCTAGGATCCTTCGCAGGTCACCTAGCGCTTCACTCATAGGCCGCTTCCTTGGTCCCTCATCCACCGTACCGGAAGCTCATCATTTAAATCGAACCGAGGCTGGTCAAGACCTAGGCCGACCATGCTACGCGAGACGTCCTCAATTGACTCTCCATCAGGTGTTGCAACTTTATCAGTTAGGTCTCCATGACCTTAATCACAAGACGGTCAAAATGCTTCCCCAGCATTCTTGACATAAAACAGTCATTTACAAACAAGTCACAAATACAGTTTCTATAATGAACTCTCGTCTTTCCACATTATCCCTCATCAGTCCACATTACTTATTCCACATTCCATTCATATGTGTACTCATTCTCATCCAATCACATAATTTTCCATCTCATCACATCAGATTCATTCACATCACATATCATTTATTCACATCCCAATTCACATGTCATCACATCTCATCCATTCACTCATATCGACGTCTCATCATTTCACATACACATTCGCATTCATTATTCCACATACACATCCACATTTGTACATCCAATTCCACATTCGCATTCATACATATACATCCATATCCACATCCATACATCCACATCCACATTCATACATCCATATCCACATCCACATCCATACACTCATTTCCACATCTACATCCACATCCATACATCTATTTCCACATCCACATTCATACATCCATATCCACATCCACATCCACATCCACATTCATACATCCATATTCCATATTTACATCCATACATCCACATCCATACATCCATATCCACCTTCCACATTCATACATCCATATCCATATCCACATTCATACATCCACATCCATATCCACATCCATACATCCATATCCACATTCCACATTCATACATACACATCCATATCCACATCCATACATCCACATCCATATCCACATTCATACATCCACATCCACATCCATACATCCATATCCACATTCCACAGTTATACATCCATATCCACATTCATACGTCCACATCCACATCCACATCCACATCCATACATCCATATCCACATTCCACATTCATACATCCATATCCACATTCCACATTCATACATCCACATCCACACATCCATTTTCACTTCCACATTTATACATCCACATCCACATCCTCATTCATACATCCATATCCACATTTCACATTCACATTCACATTCACAAACATCCTCATCTATTCGTCCATTTACATTATCTGATTCCTATCACATCTCATCACATCTATTTATTGAATGTAAGAGAATTCTATTTTTTTATATATAAAGATTCTTTACGCATCTAATTAGGCATAAAGACAACTTTAGCAGGAATAACACTTTTATAAAAATCCTTTTATGCATCTATTTAGGCATAAGTTCAATTTTAAGGAAAATAACACTTTCGAATTAAAAATAAACCTTTTATGCATTTTACTATGCATGAATTCCATTTTAATGAGAATAACACTTTCAAAATAAAAATAAATCTTTTATGCATTTTACTATGCATGAATTTCATTTTAACGAGAATAACACTTTCAAAATAAAAATAAATCTTTTATGCATTTTACTATGCATAAATTCCATTTTAACGAGAATAACACTTTCAAAATAAAAATAAATCTTTTATGCATCTAACTATGCATAAATTCCATTTTAACGAGAATAACACTTTCAAAATAAAAATAAATCTTTTATGCATCTAACTATGCATAAATTTTTTATTTCAATGAAAATAATACTTTCAAAATAAAAATAAATCTTTTATGCATCTTTCTATGCATAAAATCAATATTGATAAGAATAACTCTTTTGAATTAAAAATAAAATTCTTTATGCATCTTTCTATGCATAGAATCAAAATTGATAAGAATAACTCTTTTGGAATAAAAATAAAATTCTTATGTATCTATTTATGCATAAAATCAACATTGATGAGAATAACTCTTTTAAAATAAAAATAAAATTCTTTATGCTTTTATTTATGCATAAAATCAAAATTGATGAGAATAACTCTTTTGAATTAAAAATAAAATTCTTTATGCATCTATTTATGCATAAAATCAAAATTGATGAGAATAACTCTTTTGAATTAAAAATAAAATTCTTTATTTATCTATTTATGCATAAAATCAAAATTGATGAGAATAACACTTTTGAATTAAAAATAAAATTCTTTATGCATCTATTTATGCATAAAATCAAAATTGATGAGAATAACACTTTTGGATTAAAATAAATTCTTTATGCATCTTTCCATGCATAAATCCAATTTAGTAGGAATTACACTTTTAGAATAAAAGAATTTCTCTTATGCATCTAAGTTATGCATAAAATCCATTTATGATGAAAATCACACTTTTAATATAAAAAATATCTTTTATGCATATGTTTATGCATACAAATCATTTATGATGAAAATCACTCTTTTAATATAAAAGAATTTCTTTTATGCATCTATTTATGCATATAAATCATTTATGATGAAAATCACACTTTTAATATAAAAAAATATCTTTTATGCATATGTTTATGCATACAAATCATTTGATGAAAATCACTCTTTTAATATAAAAGAATTTCTTTCATGCATCTATTTATGCATAAAAATCATTTATGATAAAAATCACACTTTTAATATAAAAAAATATCTTTTATGCATATGTTTATGCATACAAATCATTTATGATAAAAATCACTCTTTTAATATATGCATCTATTTATGCATATAAATTATTTATCATTAAAATCACACTTTTAATATAAAAAAATATCTTTTATGCATACAAATCATTTATGATGAAAATCACTCTTTTAATATAAAAGAATTTCTTTTATGCATATAAATCATTTATGATGAAAATCACACTTTTAATATAAAAAATATCTTTTATGCATATGTTTATGCATACAAATCATTCATGATGAAAATCACTCTTTTAATATAAAAGAATTTCTTTTATGCATCTATTTATGCATAAAATTTATTTATCAAGAAAAACACACTTTTAATATATAAAAAAATCTTTTATGCATATGTTTATGCATACAAATCATTTACTCTTTTAATATAAAAGAATTTCTTTTATGCATCTATTCATGCATAAAAATCATTTATGATAAAAATCACACTTTTAATATAAAAGAATATCCTTTATGCATATGTTTATGCATACAAATCATTTATGATAAAAATCACTCTTTTAATATAAAAGAATTTCTTTTATGCATCTATTTATGCATATAAATCATTTATGATGAAAATCACACTTTTATAATCAAAAAAATAATTTCAATATACTTCCTTCTATGCATGGAATTTAATTCTAAAGAAAGTAACACTTTTTTAATAAAATATTTTTAGTATGCATTTTCTTATACCTAGGATGAAAATTAACACTTTAAGAATACATATATGATGGGAATTACTCTTTTTGAATTAAAAAAATTAAAACTTATTTTTTACAATTTTAGAAAATTTTGCCATAACCTCCTTTGTATGACTGACCATTTTTCAAATTTTAATTCTCTAAAATTAATTGGAAGTTCACCAAGAGTATTTAAATCATTCTAATGTAAACATTTTCTACTTATCAAAGCAAAACATTGAAGCAAAACATTGTGAAATTTTTGATTTTATCCATTAATCATTCATCTAGGATAAAGAATGGTTGGATTTACTAAAGAAGAGAGGGGAATGCCTTTTTTTAATGAGGCATAACATCATATTCAATTTAGAGAAGATAAAAATCATAAAAAAAATCATAAAAATTAAGCATACATGGAAATTTATGTATTTCCTTACTTCCATTCATCAATTAACTTCAATAGCATTAAAAAGCCATTCCAATTAAGCTTCTCAAGCTTGAGAGGGGTTGAGAAGAGAGAAACATTGAGAAATTATGAAAAAAGATCAAAATTCACACTTTACCTTACAAATTGCTTGATTCTTTGATCATGGTAGAGGCCCCCAACCAATCAATTGGTTTGGCCACCAATGGAGATTGAAGAAGGAGGGAAGCTCTAATTTCTTCAATTTGGAGAGAATTTTAGAGAATAGTAAAAATTATCATTATTTCAGCATAATTCTGGCATAGTATAATTCTTCTATTTTTTTACAAAGGGCTCAGTTTCTATTTATAGGAGAGGGAGGCTCTAACCAAGACCAACAGATTTCTAGAATTTTCGAGATTCAGTTTGGTTGAATTTGGACCTAGTTTGGTTCCTTTTTGATTCGGTTTGGTTCCTTTTTTATTCGGTTTGATCCAAGAGAGAGGAGAGATAAAAATATCACATTATTTTTGAGTTTAAAACTCATTCAAGCATGTGAAGTAGGCACCTCCTTGAAGGGACTCCCCTTTCTTACACATGTGTTAAAATGGAATCATTATACCCAAAATATCTCATTTTTTTAGTAATACTCATAGTTTTTTACTAATAAATCTTGTACATAGTCAACTCTTCATCTTATGTGAGCATTTACTCATTTTTGGGGGGATTTTCTTTATTTCTTCCATTTTTCTCCTCCACACATTTGGATGAATCTTATTGTACCATAGGAACCTTAATTTAAAATTTCGAAAAGATCTTGACCCTCAGGATAAGGCCTCTTGAACAGATTATACTTGATTTCTAATGCACCTTCTGAAAATCTTTTTGAACTTCTGTTTCAGGGGAACTTATTTTAATAAGAAGAGATATTTTTCCATCCAAAAATATTTAAAAACTAAATTACCACTCTCTAGAAGATTTTCTCTCTCTAGGCCAAAACTCTGGTAGAAACAAGATCTTTTATATTTCTGAAGAGGGATTTGACTATAGGGGAAGATACTGGACATCCTGAGAGGCTGGGGAGGAATCTTACAGTCATGGTGGGGACCAAAGTGGAAAATGTTGCAATAACTGACGGAGAGTCAACGAAGGACCTCTCACGTGGAAAGATCGAGAGAGGTCTTGACTAGCCTCGGTTTGATTAAGATGGTGAGCTTTCGGTATGATGGATGAGGGGACAAGGAAGCGGCCTATTAGTGAAGCGCTAGGTCACCTGCGAAGGAGCTTAGAGGGTGCTGACCATACGGTGCTCGAGCTTTGGATCGCCTAAGATACCCACACGTGCGTCAAGGAAGAAAATGAGTTGGAGTTGCTTTCTGAACACGGGCATGGATCTGGTTGATTGGCCTTGCTAGTCTTCAAACGGATAAGTTCATGGCCCTTTAAATGGATCTTGTTGGTTGATCTAGCTGATCTTCAATGGAGAGTCCATATGGATTTTATGTGATTATACTTCTAGGTACTATGAGCTAGGAACTATTGAAAAGGCCCCTGAGTGAGCAAGTGGTGAGTGTTCTGGTTGCCAATGATGCCATAGGTATGTTGAGAAGGAATGAATGGAATACGGATTTTATGGAAAAATCTTGATTATATTCCTGGGTACTATGGACCAGGAATAAAGGCCCTTGAGTGAGTAGGTGGTGAGCGTTTTGGTTGCCAATGATGCCATAGGTACGCCGAGGAAGGAATGATTGGAAATTAGGCTTGGAAATGGAATATTCAAGATTATGATGGAAATACTGTGGTTTTATTGCAATACTGTTTTGGAAATAGTTGAATCTAAGAAAAGGTAATTTCATATCAGGTGCGTAAGTGGTGTGTTTAGTTAAAGTTTTGCATGAGAGCCAGCTAGGGACCTTGGGAACTCTTTTCCCTGGTACCCGGGATAAAACATAACCAAATTTTTATAATGGATCCTATCAATACAGTGGTTGGGCGGTTGGCTAACCCATGGGATGGTGTTAGGCTCGATTGATGGATTCCTATAATAAAATTCATATTTGTTCAAGTTACGATAGTTGAAGTTAGTCACAAGATAATCCTTGTTCTATGGAAAAGAATCAACGGCTGTGCCTCTTTTGATGGGGAAAAAAGCATTGGTCTCTATGAACCAAGTGCAAGTTCCTCTTTTGATCCGGCCATGTGACCCGTGGGTTTGGTCGGAATACAAAGGATAATTAAGGCTCTTGACTACGTTAGAAGATTTTCCTATAGGAATCGCCTATGCTTTCTGGGCGAGGGAAGTTTTTTCCAGGTCTGGTTTTGGAAGAACCAAGGGATTAGTCTCTTGTTTGGACATTCATGTGCGAGGCCCCGAGAGTGGGAAGCTCTGCCATGCACATGAGGTTGCTACTTCCTGTTAGACATATATATTAATTTAGTCCGAGGCACTTAGGCCTAGACCGGACATTACTAGTGTGTGCACGGGCAAGGACCTTGGGCACTAGGCCCTTGCCCGTGCACACACTAGTAATGTCCGGTCTAGGCCTAAGTGCCTCGGACTAAATTAATATATATGTCTAACACTTCCGTTGCTAGCACTCTAGTGCGCAGAGAGGGCAGGGATCTCACAAATCATAAATACATTAGGTCGAAGTGTAACTGAGGGTGTCCTTATACCTTGCTTCAAGGGGAGAAGACAACATCCTAATGGTATTAAAGAGGGGTTTGTGTGGTTTTGCAACATCTTTATAGCCCATACATGGAGTGTTGACCAGTCTATCCTTGGTGTGCCTGGCCATTCCCCTGGGGTGTGGAAGGTTTCTGTTGGGACTTCCATAAAAAAACATGAAAAGGAGCGATTATAGCGTGTAGGTTTTGTGCTTGAGGAGGATGAGAGTTTGCATGTGCAAGGACCAAACATGCAGTAGAGTGCAACAACATTGAGTCATGTTCGGGCTGGTCAAAGGGATAATAGGATCGTGAACTAGAGATCCAAGCTAAGTAAATATTTTCAAGAGAGGATTCAAAAGGCTCAATATTTTAATGCTGAAGTAGTGCAAGAGAAGATAATAAGTCCAAATGAAATGCATCTTTTCTATGTGTGTATAGAAAGTTCTATTACAAAGGGTCTGACATACACAGTGACAATATCAGAGTTTCCACGTTGCTCCTGCAACAAGGACTTCATACAACGAGATGCAAAGAAAGGGATGTATATTCCATGCAAACATATCTACTTTATCTTCATCAGTGTTTTGGGATTGAGTGATAAAGTGCACGAGTTTATGCACCAATAAGCTCTTACAAAGGTGGAATTGTTCCAAGCACTAACTTCTTTGTAGAAATCAACCAAGTATTGGTCAGCCACTTGGTTGAATTTTGAGACTGCATGGGATCATTTTGGACCAGCCTTATGTATTTGGAATAGGTATGAGGATGCATTAGTTTTTTTTGGGAGAAGAATTTGAGAAACTCTTATATATGTTCTGATAAATCTTCTCAATGTAATTTTGGGAATGTATAGAAGCATTAATGCTACCCTTGCTACAATTTTTCTATTTTGATGTTGGGTAACGGTCTAAGAACCCTTGCTTCTAAATGTGTATGGCTTTCTTTGTATTCAATAAGATCATGTGGACTTTTGGATTTTACATTAATGAATGGGAAATAACTATATTTGGAACATAAATAACTTGCACTTTGTTGTGAAAATCAACAAAAGTCCTCACTAGAACCTCCACCTTCCTCGAACGTAGTCGCTTGAATTCTAGTAATCCTTGGTCCATTCTACCATGCACAATGTGCATGAAATAATGGACCAAGGGCCATTCTTCATTGCACATATGCTTGGTCGCATAGCCATTGGGCCTATCTATGCTTGGTCGAATAGCCATTGGGCCTATCTATGCCCCTTTGTGCTATATCCAAACATTAATCTACCCCTTACATGTATAATATATCAAGCGTGTACATGGTGGAATGACCCTAGCGCTATTCTATACCCCATTGTTCATGGTAGAATATTCCTAGTGCCACTATTCCATGCACAATGTGTTTTAAAATGGGCCCAACGCCATTATACCATGTACATTGTAATTGGCAGAATGGCCCAAGGGAATTCTACAATGCACATTGCACTTGGTAAAATGGAACTTGGACCATTCTATGCCCCCTTTTTCTCTGTAGAATGACCCTCCGGGACCGATCTATGCCCCCTTGTGCTACATTAAAAATGCAATTTGCATGGTAGAATGGTCCTGGGTCCATTTTGTACCCCCTTGTGCCAACTATCGGTGTATGGTAGAATGTTTTCAGGGCCATTCTTCCACGAACAATATGCTTTAGAATGGCCCAAGGGTCATTCTACCATGCATAATGTGCATGAAAGAATGGCCCAAGGGCCATTCTACAATGCACATTGTCCTTGGTAGTACGGCCCTTGCACCATTCAATGCCCCCTTGTGCTACATTAGAATATCAATCTGCATGGTAGAAAGGCCCTATGATGATTCTTTATCCCCTTGTTCTAACTATTGGTGCATGGTAGAATGGTCCATAGGGCCATTCTTCCATGCACAATGTTCTCTAGAGGCCTTTCTCAAAACATCAATCTACGTGGTAGAATGACCCTAGGTCCATTCTATACCCCCTTGTGCCAACCAATGCCATTCTCTACCCCTTACATGCATACCTTCATGCATAATATGTCAATAACGTGCATGGTAGAATGGCCCTAGGGCCATCCTATAGCCCTTTTTCATGGTAGAATGGCCCTAGGACAATTACTCCATGTGCTTTAGAATGGCCGTAGGGTGCATCAAAACATCAATCTAATGTAGAATAGCCCTAAGGCCATTCTGTACCTCCTTGTGCCAACTATTGGTGCATGGTAGAATGGTTTAAGGACCATTCTACATTGCACAATGTGCTTTAGTTGGGCCATTATAGATCTCCTTGTGCTACATTAAAACATCAATTTTCCTAGTAGAAGGGCCCTAGGGCCAATCTATACCCCTTTGTGCCAACTAATGGTGTATGGTAGAATGGTCTCAGGGCCATTCTTCCATGCACAATGTGCTTTAGAATGGCCCTAGGATTGCATCAAAGCATCAATCTGCCTGGTAGAATGGCCCTAGGGCCATTCTATACCCACCCCCTTGTGCTAAATATTGGTGCATGGTAGAATGGTTGCAGGGCTATTCTGTACCCCCTCCATGCATAATAAATAAAATATGTACGTAGTAGAATGTCCCTAGGGCCACTTTATTGTTGAGATATCAAGCTCAACGAGTGCTATGGTAGACATTGATGACCCGCCTGGGTGATAGCTTCCGCATCTACACCACTGGCATGGTTGGTGAGATTATGGGTGATATGTGGCCAGTGGGATAACAGGCTGTGTGACAGCCATTTTGGATTACTAGAGACTAGCATAGTTATAGCGCTAGCTTATTTAGTCGGGTTCACATTATGGACTGACCCATGTGTGTATGTTGTATTAGTTGAGTACTAACCCATATAGTGTGTACTCTTATCTTTATTTTATGTTGGTTGAGAAGAGAAGAAGAAGATAGAAGAAAATTCATCTATCCATCTCTCTCTTGTGTCTTGCTCTCTCGTGTGTGTGTGTTTGCTTGCTAGGGTTTGAAGCTCTCCCTCTCCCCCACATTCTCTTTATGGTATCGGAGCCAGGTTCGTGTGAGAGCTAAGGAGGCAAACAAGAGGCAAGAATAAGCAAGGAAGGAAATAGTACTACATAGGTAAGAGAACCATCATCCCTGTCCCCTTTTTGGTTTAGGTACAACACCCTGTCAGTAGCTCTGGGAGCTACACATCTCCGATTGAGAAGCTGTCTTTGCAGGAGCGGAGCTACAAGGAAGGTACAAAGTCTTATTGGACAAAGTTTTTTCAGCCAGATTTGCGTTTCGGGCACGTTATGGGCCCCGTTTTGTTACTGCATGGTATTTTCGACAGTTTTCTGGAAGTTCTGGTGGAGAATTGTTTCTGCTCGAAATCTGGTCATTATAGTGCAGCAGTGCATTTTGGAAGTGCAGACAGAGTTTGCACATTTATTGTTGATAATGGGTGTATGTACATGTACTCTGGTCACATTTGGTGACACATAGGTTGTGCTGAAGTACCACTGTTGTAGCAGTTACAAGAGATACTGCTGTATTACAGGTTATATACAACAGTTGCTGGTTATTTGATTTGCTGCAGGAAAACATGTCTGCTGACAGAATTAATCAGATTGTTAGTGAGAAGCTAGATAAGAATAACTTCCATGCCTGGAAGTTCAGAATGACCAATTTCTTAATGGGTAAAGGATTTTGGATTATGTAGAAGGAGACAATTAGGAGCCTCCAGAGTTATCTGAGGAGAATGCCACTCTTGTAGATATAAAGGCATTCAAGGATTGGAATCAAGGTGCAAGAAAAGTCATGTACTAGCTTTCAATTAGTGTCACAGACACTATGATAGGACACATACAGGATGCAAACACTCCAGGAGTTGCATATGGCAAAATCTGGTTCAGATGTTATCTTTTATGCATAAAAATCATTTATGATGAAAATCACACTTTTAATATTAAAAAAAGATCTTTTATGCATATGTTTATGCATAAAAATCATTTATGATGAAAATCACACTTTTAATATAAAAAAATATCTTTTATGCATATGTTTATGCATAAAAATCATTTATGATGAAAATCATTCTTTTATGATCAAAATAAAATTTCAATAAGCTTCCTTCTATACATAGAATTTAATTCTAAAGAAAGTAACACTTTCTTTTTATAAAATATTTTTAGAAAGCATTTTTCTATACCTAGGATGAAAATAAACACTTTAAGAATACATATATGATGGGAATTACTCTTTTTGAATAAAAAAGTAAAACTTATTTTTCACAATTGTAAAAAAATTTCGCCATAACCTCCTTTGTATGGCTGACCATTTTTTAATTTTTAACTCTTTAAAATTAATTAGAAGTTCACCAAGAGTATTTAAATCATTCTAATGTAAACATTTTCTACTTTATCAAAGAGAAACATTATGAAAAACTTGATTTTATCCATTAATCATTCATCTAGGATAAGAATGGTTAGATTTACTAAAGAAGAGAGGGGAAAGAGAAACATTATGAAAAATTTGATTTTATCCATTAATCATTCATCTAGGATAATGGTTGGATTTTCTAAAGAAGAGAGGGGAATGCCTTTTTTCAATGAGGCATAACATCACATTCAATTTAGAGAAGACAAAAATCATAAAAAACCATAAAATGAATAGAAAAGACAAGAATCTCCAACTTACAAAGGAATTTGAGAGCTTTCCTTTGGCTTGATGGTTTGAGGGTTCTACTCTTGTTTGAACAAGAGTGGCCACCAATCTTTAGAAGAGGAAAGGTCAAAAAACTAATGAATTATGAGTAAATTCACAGTTTTTTGGCTCTTGGGAGAAGTAGGGTAACAGTGCAAAAACACTATTAAGCTTCAACAAAGGAAAAAGCTTCTATTTATAGGAAAAATGAGCTTCTAACCAAGCCAACTGATTCTAGAATTTTCCAGATCAGTTTGGTCAATTTTTGACCATTTTTTGGTCAGTTTAGTCCACTTTTTTGGATCTAGTTGAAATAGGAGAGAGGAGAGATAAAAATATCTCATTATTCAGGAGTTTAAAACTCTCCCACACATGTGAAATAGGCGCCTCCTTCATGAGGGGAATTCCCCCTTACTAGGGTGTCAAAAATGCATCATTTCATCTACATATCTCTCTTTTTTAACTATTAACCTTGTCCTTAGTCAACTCTTCATCTTATGTGAGTATTTACTCATTTTTGGGGGATTTTTCTTTTATTCTTCTATTTATCTCCTTCCTACATTTGGATGAATCTTATTGGTCCATAGGAACCTTAATTTAAAAATTTTCAAAAATCTGGACCCCTAGGATAATGCCTCTTGAACAGATTATACTTAATTTCTAATGCACCTTCTGAAATTTTTTTTGAACTTCTATTTCAGGGAAACTTATTTTAATAAGATAAGATATTTTTCTATCCAAAAATATTTAAAAACTGAATTACCACTCTCTAGAAGAGTTTCTCTCTCTAGGCCAAAATTGGTAGAAACAAGATCTTTTATATTTCTGAAGAGGGATTTGATTACAAGGAAAGATGCTGGACATCGTGAGAGGCTGGGGAGGAATCTTACAACTAAGGTGATGTGGTAGGCGCTAAGGATGATTTGGATGCAAGAGCAAACCCATGCTTCACATGCAATGTATTGCCAGAAGGAGAAACTACAGAAGAAAATAAGTTTTGCTTATCATTGGACACTTTTCACCCAGCAGACATGACTGGCAGTAAACTAGGAAAGGACAATTCTATTGTAAAGCTAGGATTGAAGATCATTGAATTTTCCAATCAAGAAGACTCAGGGGTGGATAATGTGGAGCAGTGAGGCATGCAAAAAGGCTTTGGATTCACGAAAAAAGTCCATACCTGAAAAAAGGAGACAACAACCACTCCATGGCATAGTTTGAAGGAGCAGGATAACATTTCATCACATCAATGCTGATGAAGACCTCATTTAGACCAAAGGGATAATATCCCTTCTTTATTTCTAATGAGATCATTGCTTTGCTGCCCTTGTTTGGAGTCTCAACTTCCATTATCTCGTCATCGGATGCATCTATCTCCTTTGAACCACTTCCTGGTTTTGTCCTTTGCCTCTTTGAAGAGATTTCTTGAACCTTTGTAGAGTGCTTTGCCTTTCTCTTCTTTGCAAGTGCTTGCTCCTCTTCTTGCACCTGAGAGCCTGCCATGTCTTCAGCTGCTATTGTGCTTACATTAAGGACTTTTGTTTTGTCACCCTCCTTTTTATGTTTTGAAGAAGTTGCACCAGCATTTCTAGATGCTTCAAATGCACTCTTCACTATGGCCTCTTCACTATGGCCCTACCTTTTTTCTCCACAATTTTCCTAACTTGACCATTATATACTAGTTTAGCATTGGCAAGTGAGGCTCAAACTCAATTTTGATGCCCTGTAATCGTGCTACGAAGAAACAACCCCTTGATAAACTCGCAAAAAAAGATATCCATAAAGTTGAATATTGGATTATGTCTGGTCAACACTCCATTAGTGCTGCAAAAAGCTTGCAGGCTCTAAATATGGCTACAGTGATGAGCGGAGCCTCACTTGCAAGTGTAGATTTGCATACGGAGGTGACACTCAAACCTAAGATCGAGCATCACCATTATATACTAGTTTAGCACTGGCAAAGTGAGGCTCAAACTCAAGTTTGAGCATAAGCTCCAAATGATTGAAAACCCATAGATGCATGATTCCTCCTAATATTTTGTGATATCTATAGTAAGGGGGCTAACTTCTTACTTTGCAACTTCGCAGGCCTTTGTGGAGACCACGGAGCACACACTACATAAGAATTTTGTCAAAAATGTTTTAACTTGCTTCTATGTGATGATGATGTATGGCAAAATTGGGTTAAGATCATGAGGCTATATGCAAAAGGCTTTGCTACCAAATACAAAGGGCAAAACTCAAACTAAAGGTCTTGATCAAAATCCCAAACTTCCAACTTTGAAGAGTGGGCAAATTTAGTAGGCACCAGGAACAGTCACGCTAGGCCCAACGTTGTTTAGGTGCATTTTAGGCCTTCAAAAGAGTGAAGTTTTGGACATTCAAACAACACTTCTTGACAAGAGAATATTGCTTAAGAAGGGAAAGCAAACCCATCAAAGAATGGATATGGAGGAGATGGCTTGGAAGCTAAAAATAGATCGAGTGCTCAAAGATGCAATAACCGCCTTCTATTTTGATCTGATAAGGGAAAAGATCACTTAGGAATAGGTGTGTGAGACATATAAGCTAGGGGAGTATGAGTATAATCAATTGAGGAGCTACAGCCAGTCCTTTGTTAGGGACTCTCTCAATCGTTCAAAAAAAATCCTTCACTTCCAAAAATTGTAGTAACTTTACTCAATCACCTATATAGAGCATCTATGGGTATTGTATCTCAACAAGAGTCTATTCCTTGGACAATTAGGGGGGTGGGTTTTGATATGACAAAGATTATAGCCTTCTGTAGTGAAGAAGAGCATGTACCATTTCAACTGGCAATCATGGACCTACATGGTACAAAGGAGCAGCTCTCGTCAGAATTTTTCTCCAAGTTGGCAATTGCTTTGAACACACTAAACTCACAATATGAATATATTCTTGTGTGTTTTGTTGATTTTATCACCATTGGAATGCTTATTGAAGGGATTTCTAGCCAGTCAACAAAGGTGTACTATGATTTTGGCGTGATCCACACACAAAAAGATGATGCCTGGACATCTGGAACAGTTGAGATTGCAACTGTTATTCTTTTCATCAGCAAGGTTGACAAGTTTGAGGCCATTGATAAGGTTCTCATAAAAAATGTATTCATCTTAGGTTCTAGTGGCCAAAATAGAGAATTCATCGTGACAAAGGCTTTATTGACGGTCTCATCACCATAGGGTTTTGTCCTGAACACAGCTATGTTGTAGAGATATATTGTGGTGGAGTTGTGCTAGAGGAGAGCTTACTAAAGAAGAGATGATGTATTGCTTTATGCAAAGATGATTTGGAAGCGATGGCATTAGAATCAAAGTGCTCTGCTCTTTTAGATGGTCACCCGTCCTTGCAAGAGTGGTGTGGTGCAAGTGGCGGCACAAAAAAGCAAACACTAGATGATGCAGAAAAAGAGAACCTTCAAAATCTTCACATTGACGACCCGCCAAGTACAGAGGAGGAAGACGAAGGTGATGATATTTTGACAACAAAAATGACACAGATGATGATAAAGAAGTTGGGGATGCTATAGACTTTGAAGATGCAGGGCAAAGGAATGAAGAGGACCAAGGGAATGATGCTCTATTCAATGAGGATGCCGAAGACAATTTTGAAGATATTGGAAGGCATGAAAATGATGATGAAGGTGGGAATGGTGATGATATGTTGGATACTGCAAAAGCCATGGAAGCTTCAAATGTTGGGGTTTCTATGGCTGTTGAGAAGATTGGGGATACAGATGTCAACAAGGCTTTCCATGCTCATAGCCCATCAAGCTCTCAACCAAAGAAAGGTAGAAAAGTGCATTGATAGTGCTTATGAATGTACAACGAATGGTGATCATTGAAAGGAGCTTATCAACATCTAATATTAACATAGGTCTTGTTCAAAGTGTGGATTTGTTAAAATAATTATTAGTCTTTTGATTAATACATTGGCTTTTTTGGATTCACTTTAAACATTTTTCTATTAAAGTGAATATTTCTATTCTAATTATCCTTGATTTCATGCCAACGTCTGGTACACATGATGATGCACACTTACTATTAAGAAATTACTCCATATCCTAGTGTAACAGTGAGGCTCAAAATTAAGTTTGAGCCTAATACAAATGATGACGCACACTTACTATTAAGAAATTACACTTACTCCATATCCTAGTGTAGTGGTGAGGCTCAAACTTAAGTTTGAGCCGTACCTCCACTTATGTCCAACCTTGGGGATGTCTTCCAACACAAGGCACAATCTCAAGTTGAGCGATCTTTATTTTGCCCTTGTAAGTGAGGCTCAAACTCAAGTTTGACCCTTATGTGAAAGTCTTGGCACAGGTAATATGGTTCCTAATTCATTATGGTACATCATTCAATGTTGAGTAATCTAAGTTTGGATACAAAGTATATGTGTAGATATAAAAATGACTAGTATTGTATTAGCCTTGGTGTATTATTTAAATCCTAAAAGTAATAGCATTTTATTTTAATCTTACAGATATATACAAAGAAGGGAAAGACGAAGATAACATTGCTCAACTCATGAAAGCCCTACTAGAGAGATCAACTCTCATGATTCAAATGCTAGAAATAATTAAGACAACATGGTGGAGGTAGATCACATCGATGATTCAGCTTTGCAAACATCTTCAAGGCCTTCAAGTGATAGGACTAAAGAGACTAAGAACATTCCTGATTTGCAAGTTAATGTTGAGGTTAGTGAGAATAAAGATAAAGTCAATGAAGAGCTTCAAGAGACTTTTGCACCCAAGGAGAGACAAGAAGAGATTGTCGAAAAAATTGATGAGGCTACATATGCTACAAATAAAGGAAAAATAGTTGAAATCAAGGACTCTGTGGTGGCAGAGAGTGTTGAAGAAATTGACGAGGCTACATATGCTACGAATAAAGAGAGAATAGTTGAAATCAAGGACTCTGCGGGCAGAGGGTGCCAAGAAAACTAAAGGTAGATCTTTTTCAATAGGATGTTATTTATTCAGCAATTTTGTGTGTTAAAAAATATGTTTCTCAGCGAGAGTTATTTTTGCAGGTACAACTGCTTCTAACAATCACAAGTTAAGTGCGCAAGAAATAGAGCAACGTGTTGAGGAGCTACGTTCCGATACACAAAGGAGTAGGCCTTTAGGAAGTTTATATTCTTTTGAGAGAGATGGAGATAGATTAGTATTTCAATCTTCACCAATCAATAGGGAAATGCAATCAAGTCTAGGAGCCATCGTCATAGATGAGTATGGGAGCATGAAACGAAAGTAAACTTGTGGATGTTTTGTTGTAATTATCTCTCATTGATAATATAGAATCACTTGTTTTAACATTATTAAGTATGTAAACACATTAAAGTGTTATCATTCTTCTATATCGTATGCAGAAAATATTCCTCGTGCACTCACCATAAAGAAACATGCACTTATACTTGATCTTAATGAAGTTTTACTCAAGAAGGAAGAGAAGAGGCATCCACAAACAAATTGTATTCGAATTGATATTGGTCGCACCACAGTTGTTATTCGCCCTGGGTGTTTTGAATTTTTGGATGAGATTTGCTAGTACTTTCATGTTGGTATTTGGTCCACCATGCTACACAAGAATGTTTGTGCCTATGTAAACACTCTTGAGCAGTATGCACATAAGAAATATCATTTCTTTATGGTGTGGGGACAAGAAGAATGTTATATCCATAATCTTCGAAAAGTGTATAGGCCAGATAAGCCTACTATTGAGGCTATGTTTAAACCTTTACTCAAGGTTTGGAATCAGTGCCAAGATATTTGCAAAAAGAAGAATACATTGCTTATTGATGATAGCCCTTTCAAGGGATGTGTTAATCCAAAAGACAACTGTCTCTTACCTGAAAGTTTTCACAAGGAGGGCACGACTACGTATTGTGCAATGACCTTCTACCCTATCTTTTAAATCTAAATAATACAAATGACATTAGGTCTATTATTTTGCTTAATCGGCTAGGTCAATCTCCTATCACACATGGTCATAATTTATTTATCAATTTTCAAGATGTACTGCAAGAATGGCTCCAATTCACCTCCCAATTTTTGCGAGAAGAGCTCAACGAATATTCATATGAAGTGGAAAACTCATCTTGTGCATCTTCACACTTACCATTGTATGGTGATAAGCTAAAGTATGTCTAATCAAGAGGGGAGGAAAGAGAAGTAGAATCCATAAGCAAGGATCTAGCAATGTTGGCATCCAAAGCTAGAGTACCATTACTATCCAAAGACCAGCTCAGCTTGTTAAAAGTGTGTTACAAAACAAGGATTTTGAGTGATCAACATGCTATTGCTTATGCTACTGGCTTGGGATATGATCGTGGTCATCTCATAAGTGGAGTTGCAGCAAAAGCATACATATCAAGGTTACAAAATGCTTACTCAATTATCTCAACAATGAAAATCTTTTATACATCATATTCAATAAATTTGATCAAATTTAGCATTGAAAATTTACTCGCTCTTTTATTTTTTTGGTTGAACTTATGAGGTATTGGAGCGTTTATCTATGAAGGTTTAAGACCATCCATATCATGGATGAATTTATGTTGTTGGCACATAATATATTTATTTAAAATTTTGAATGTCCATTAACCATACATTTTGTTTTCACAACAAGATATGTTGAAGCATATAGCTTTGATTTCAAGTGTACAGAAAACTTACTATTGAGGTGGCACCAATCATTGGTGACTCATGTACCTAGAAGCAAAAGAGTTCCACCACCCCCAGATACAATAAGGAAACAAAGAAGAGTATTGATACTTGAACTCAATGGTGTTTTACTTAAGACCATTGAGATGCAACATGGTGATGTATGTCCAGACTCAGCCAAACATATGCATCTTGTGGAAGAGAATACAAGTGTCTGGCATTTGATTTGCAAAGATGCATTCACTTTCCTTGATTTTTGTATGCAATGGTTTGAGGTATGGATCTGGAGTACTAATAGACTACAAAGGACTCGACGCATTCTTGAGTTGTGCTTTCCTCGGCACCATCAAAAGTTTAAGGGCGTAACAGGGTAGGCAGCATGTCAAAAGACGAATCTTCTAATTGGATATCGATTTGTATACCACAAAAACTTGGATGTAGCATGGAGAATTTTTCATGACCTGGATGGAAATAACATGCTAATTTTTCCTGATACCCTCTACAAAATGTAATGTGGAATATGCCCGGAACCTACTTGATTTTTCCAAAGATGTGGAATCAAAATATAGAGGAGCTTCAAAGTTTTTTGGAGACAACAACCAGCGCATGGTTACTTGGTTGGATTTATGCAAAGAACAAACGGGAGTATACTTGCAACACTTTAGTAAATGAAGCAGCTTATGATAGAGAAACTTTGTATGTATTGGAGCAATACATGAGAAAACGCTATGTTTGAGATACAATTTGTACTCAATTATTATCTTGACAAAGTGTCTACGAAGGGTTTTTGTCTTCGGATGAATTGTAAACTTGAATGTAACAATCTCATTGAAATTTGATTGCTTTTGGTGTTTCTAAACACCACACTCTTTGGAGATCCCTCAATTCTAAGGTTCCTTTTCCAAGTGTTCTTTGGCATTATTATCCCATGTTTTTACTTCAATGTCCCTCAAATTTGAGCATATATATCATGATTTATAATCTTGATATAGTGTCTAAGATGGGTTTTTATCTGTGGATCAATCATAAACTTAGCACATTGTTACTATCATTGAGATTTACTTTTTGTTTTATTGTTTCTAACACCACACCCTTTAGAGATCTCTCATTTCTAAGGTTCCTTTTTAAGTGATATTTAGAATTCTTTTGGCAAATTAAATAAAGCCCATGTTTTTACTTTAATGTCTCAAAGTGGAGATAGTATTTAACATTATCTTCTTCATATGAAAGGTGTTGTATAATCTCAATTAAGTTTAGTGTCATGTTTCCCTTGTCCTTCCAATATTGTTGCATTGACGTATGTATCTATACAACTACAAACAAATATGCCAAATAGTTGTGTCAAGATATAATCTAATGGCACAAAGAGTGCACCAACAAATAGATGTTAGCTCAAACTACACAAATATACCGAGTTTCCAACCAATCCTATAAGAAATGGGACTCGAATAATTCCCAAAATTCCTAAATTTGTCTTATTATGTATGCGAGGGTAGAGAATAACTCTGCAATCATTCTACCATCATGCACCAATATTTAGCACAAAAAGGGATGGGTATATAATGGCCCTAGGGCCATTTTACTAGTAAGATTGATGCTTTGATGCAGTCCTCGGGCCATTCTAAAGCACATTGTGCATGGAAGAATGGCCATATGGACAATTCTACCATACACCCATAGTAGGTACAAGGGGGTATAGATTGGCCTGGCCCTAGGGCCTTGCTAATAGGAAAAATGATGTTTTAATACAGCACAAGGGGGTATAGAATGGCCCAACTAAATCACATTGTGCACTGTAGAATGGCCCTTGAACCATTCTACCATGCACCAATAGTTGGCACAAGGGGGTATAAAATGGCCTTCGGGCCATTCTCGATTAGATTGATGTTTTGATGATGTAGCCTCTCAGGGCCATTCTAAACCACATTTTGCATGGAGTATTTGTCATAGGGCTCTCCTAGGGACATTCTACCATGAAAAAGGGGGTATAGAATGGCCCTACGGCCATTACACCATGTACACTATTGATAGATTATGCATGTTGGGGGTAGCAAGTTGCCATTCTACTAGATAGATTGATGTTTTCATGTAGCACAAGGGGGTATAGGATGGCCCAAAGGCCATTCTATGAAGAAAATGTGCATTGTAGAACGGCCCTTGGGCCATTGTTTCACGCACATTGTGCATGGTAGAATGGACCTAGGTACATTTTAAAGCACATCATGGATAGAAGAAGGGCCATATGGCCATTCTACCATAAATAAGGGGGTATAGAATTGAACTAGGGCCATTCTACCATGTACATTCTAAATATTTCTAAATATATTATGCATGGAGATGGTAGAGAATGGCCTTGGGACCATTCTACCATGTACCAATAGTTGGCTCATAGGGGGTACAAAATGGCTTTAAGACCATTCTACCAAGTAGATTGATGTTTTGATGTAGCACAAGAGGGCATAGAATGGCCCACTTAAAGCACATTGTGCATTATACGATGGTTGGAACTAGGAGTTGCCCTAGGGCCATTCTAAATCATAATATGCATCAGAGAAGGCCTTTATGGCCATTCTACAATGAATAAGGGGGTAAAGGATGGAACTATGACCATTCTACCATACACATTCTTCAAATAATATGTATGCAGGGGGTAGACAATGGCCTGAAGACAATTCTACCATGCATGAATAGTTGTCTCACAAGGGGGCACATAATGGACCTAGGGCCATTCTACTAGGTAGATTGATGATTTGATGTAACACTAGGGCCATTCTCAAGCACATTATGCATGGAAGAATGGCCATAGGGACCATTTTACAAGGGACCAGTAGTTCACACAAGGAGGTAAAGAATAATCCTATAGCCATTTTACAAGGAGGTAAAGAATAATCCTATAGCCATTTTACAAGGGACCATTTTACAAGGGACCAGTAGTTCACACAAGGAGGTAAAGAATAATCCTATAGCCATTTTACAAGGGACCATTTTACAAGGGACGAGTAGTTCACACAAGGAGGTAAAGAATAATCCTACAACCATTCTACAAGGTAGATTGATGTTTGATGTAGCTAAAGGGAGGCATCAAATGGCTCAAGGACAATTCTACACAGTGTGCATTATAGAACGACCCTTGTTTCAAGTATATTGTACATGGTGGAATGGCACTAGGGCCATTCTAAAGCACATTGACCATGGAAGATTGGCCCTACGATGATTCTACCATGCACTAATAGTTGGCACAAAGGGGGTAGAGAATGGACCTAAGGCCATTTTACGACATAGATCATGTTGAGATGTAGCACAAGGGGCATAGAATGGCCTAAGGGCCAGTATACTAAGAACAATGTGCATTGATGAATTGCCCTCAGGCCATTATTTCCTCGGAGGGTCATTCATAAATATGTAAGCGGATCACGTGCGTTTAACAAAAGGGGTTTTTAAATCCGTTTTTTACACATTTTTTACATACAAAAGGGTACCATTTAACGGGGGTATTTATAGATTCAATAGAAAAAGGGTGTGTTTTATTCATAAAAAATTTACAGATAAGGGGTTTTTAAATTAGACCTTGAATGCACATGATATCGAGAGTTTTCATAGAGTGACCCCTCCCCCCTCCTTTCCCCCCCCCGCCCCCCGAGATTATTTCAAGCACATTATGCATGATAGAATAGCACTAAGGCCATTCTAAAGAACATTTTGCATGCAAAAAGGGCCCTCTTGCCATTCTACCATGAACAAGGGAGTATAGAATGGAACTAGGGCCATTCTACCACGTGTATTCTTGATATTTTATTATATGGTGGGGGTAGAGAATGGCCTTGTAATGTATATAGAGGGTACAAAATTGCCTTGGGACAATTCTACCATATACCAAAATATATGGACTCTCGTTTTTGCCCCCCTTAAGGATTTCCACACCTCCTCTCTCTAGAAAAATGGGCCCAAGGTAATTTCTATTGCAAATCAAATCAAACTTTTTTAGATATTGCACATTTGGAATCTACTCATCAAGACCTTTCCAATGATATATAGCATGATGGCAAATCTTGATTATTCAAGAAATTGGTAACAATCAAATTTCCCATCATGCTATATATCATTGGAATGGCCCCCTATTGTGACAACATGAGCAGTATACAGTTGGCCAAGAATCCAGTATTTCATGCGAGGACCAAACACATAGAGGTCCGTTATCACTTTGTCAGAGAGAAGGTGCTGGATGGTACAGTTGATCTTCAGTATGTGAAGACTGATGAGCAGGTGGCAGACATCTTTACGAAGCCACTTAGCAGGGAGAAGTTTGAGTACTTCCGTACTATGTTGGGAGCACGTGGGATGAGCTTGAGGGGGAGTGTTGAGAGTCTTGATATCCCAAGCTCATCTACATCTTCATCGGCAGTACATCATGAGCTTGAGAGGGGCTGTTGAGATTCAAGCTCGATGTCAGTGTGAGCCAGCTATGCTATGTGCTGGCATATTAGGTAGGAACATGTGTAAGACATAAATGACCGCATGTCCAGCTGGTCATAGTGTGTGGACATTAGCTAGGGTTAGATGAGTGTGGACACAACTCATAGTGTGTTGTGTGGATTATGGTTTATGGCAGCTGTCAGTTTGGAAAGCAGGCAAGGTTGCGGTTTCCTAGAGAAGGAAATATGAGTAGCAGGCCACTTGAGATCGTACATAGTGATGTATGGGGTCCTGCACAAAACCCATCTATCAAAGGCAGTCTATACTATGTGACATTCATAGAAGATTTCAGCAGGATGACATGGATATACTTTCTCAAAGAGAAGAGTGAGGTATTGGAAAAGCTCATGGATTTCAAAGCTTTTGCAGAAAAGCAATATGGCTGTTGGATTAAATGTTTGAGGACAGATGGAGGTGGCAAATATACCTCAAAGGCTTTTGAGCATTTCTTGAGGAAGCATGGAATAAGAAGACAATTGACTTGCAGGTATACACCTCAGCAGAATGGTGTGGCTGTGAGAAAGAATAGAGTCATATGTGAAGTGGCTAGGGCAATGCTTAATGAAAAGAGCATGCCAGATTACTATTGGGTAGAAGCATGTGCTACTGCAGTGTATATACTGAACAAAACACCTACAGCAGCCATTCATGGAAGCACGCCTGAGATGCGGCTTACAGGTTACAGGCTAGACATTGGACATCTCAAAGTTTTTGGATGCATAGCTTATGTACATGTGCCTGATGAAAGAAGAAGGAAGTTGGATCCTAAGGCAGAGAAATGTGTATTTGTTGGATATGCACACGATCGAAAGGCATACAAATGTTATAATCCACAAACTAGACAAGTGGTTATCTCACAAGATGTGGTATTTGATGAGCTTGCTAGTTGGTACAAAGCAAAAGATGAGGGTGTCATAGAGTCACTTGAGGCTGATGTGCCTATGAACTTGCCACAAGCAAGTTCTAGTTCTACTTCTATGTCTGGGCCAGCAGCAGAGGCTGAGAGTAGCAGTGTACGTCCATGGTCAGGACATTTGAGGCATGAGAGTGTGAGCACTGGGAGTAGTGCTATGGATAAAGGAAAGAAGAAGGTTGAAGGAATTGGAATCACAGGTTATGAGTCATCTAGTTCGGAGAGTTTGGATGAGGAGCTTGGCATACCTGTTTTACGCACAACCTGGTGCTAGGCAGGATAGATATGTGCCACCACATGCTAGAGTTACAGGTGTTTAGAGTGACCCACAGGCATTGCGAAGATCCCAGAGAGTCAGATATCCAGTTGACAGATTGACATATCGAGATTTTGCTATGCACTATGCATACATGACATCTATGGTGAAGCATGTGGAACCTACATGCTATACAGAGGCTATTGGACAGCATGTATGGGAGAAAGCAATGGATGTTGAGATGGACGCATTGGTCCATAATGATACATGGGACTTGGTTGCATTACCAAAGGACAAGAATGTTATTGGATGTAAATGGGTTTACGAAGTGAAGTGCAAATCTGATGGTTCTATTGAGAGACATAAAGCAAGATTGGTAGCAAAGGGTTATGCACAAACCCAAGGATTGGACTATGATGAAACCTTTAGTCCAGTGGCTAAGATGGGCACAGTGAGAGCAGTCATTGCTATGGCTACAGCTAATGGCTGGAAAATGCATCAGATGGATGTCAAAAATGCATTTCTGAATGGAGATCTACAAGAGGAAGTGTATATGGCACAGCCAGAAGGGTATGTACACCCTAGATATCCCACTCACGTATGCAGGTTGAAAAAGGCATTATATGGTCTGAAGCAAGCACCTCGTGCTTGGAGTGATAAGATGAGCAGATATCTTATCTCACTTGGTTTTCAGATTTCTACAGCAGATTCTTCACCTATGTGAAGAAGACAGAGCATGGGATTGTTTTACTCGTCATCTATGTGGATGACTTGATTATCACAGGTGATCATGGTGCAGATGTGATGCATGTCAAGAAAGCTTTGAGTGGGCAATTTGACATGAAAGACCTTGGTGAGTTGAGATACTTTCTTGGAATAGAAGTGGTCAAAGATCATGCAGGTACTTGGTTAGTACAGCGCCAATATGCATTGGATATGTTGGCAAAGTATGGCATGACAGGGTGTAAGCCTATGAGTACACCATTGGAACAAAATGTAAAGTTGCGGGCTGATTATGGTGATGAGCTTGATGATCCATCTATGTACAGGAAGATGGTTGGTAGTCTCATATATATGACTATCACACGCCCGGATTTGAGTTATGCTGTGGGGCTAGTCAGCCAGTTTATGCAGAGCCCCAGAAAACCACATTTGGATGCAGTGAGACGCATCATGAGATATGTGAAGACCACAGCACATTATGGTTTACTTTATGAGAGTAGTAAAAGCTTGGACATACATGGCTACACAGATGCTGATTGGGCAGGTAGCGCATATGACAGGAGGTCTACTAGTGGATATGCTTTTACACTTGGAAGTGAAGTGGTGAGTTGGAGTAGCAAGAAGCAACCAACAGTTGCTTTATCTAGTACAGAGGCTGAGTACAGAGGTGCAGCCATTGCTACTTGTGAGGTAGTATGGTTAAAGAGTCTCTTGGCAGATTTATGTGAGTCTATTGATGGCAAAGTTGTCATTCATTGTGACAACATGAGCAGTATACAGTTGGCCAAGAATCCAGTGTTTCATGCGAGGACCAAACACATAGAGATCCATTATCACTTTGTCAGAGAAAAGGTGCTGGATGGTACAGTTGATCTTTAGTATGTGAAGACTGATGAGCAGGTGGCTGATATCTTCACAAAGCCACTTAGCAGGGAGAAGTTTGAGTACTTCCAGACTATGTTGGGAGTACATGGGATGAGCTTGAGGGGGAGTGTTGAGAGTCTTGATACCCCAAGCTCATCTACATCTTCATCGGCAGTACATCATGAGCTTGAGAGGGGCTGTTGAGATTCAAGCTCGATGTCAGTGTGAGCCAGCTATGCCAATGTGCTGGCAGATTAGGTAGGAACATGTGTGAGACATAAATGACCGCGTGTCCAGCTGGTCATAGTGTGTGGACATTAGCTAGGGTTAGATGTGTGTGGACACAACTCATAGTGTGTTGTGTGGATTATGGATTAGTGCATTATGCTTTGTGTGAGAGTGGAGATGGTTTCCCTCTATGGTTAGGGTTTGCAATATACATTAGGGTTTGCTCCTGTGTGTGTGTCTCCTCCCCCTCTACCGTTCTTTCAACATCCTCCCCCTCTACCATTCTTTCAACAAAGAGTTCCCAAGCCCCCTAGCCGGCTCTCATGCAAAACTTTAAATAGACACACCACTTGCGCACCCGATATGAAATTGCCTTTTCTTAGATTCAACTATTCCCAAAACAGCATTGTAATAAAACCACAGTGTTTCCATCATAATCCTCAGTATTCCATTTCCAAGTCCAATTTCCAATCATTCCTTCTTCGGTGTACCTATGGCATCATTGGCAACCAGAACGCTCACCACCTTCTCACTTAGAGGCCTTTTCAAAAGTTCCTAGCCCATAGTACCCAGGAATATAATCAAGATTTTTTCCATAAATCCATTTTCCATTCATTCCTTCCTCAGTGTACCTATGGCATCATTGGCAACTAGAACGCTCACCACCTACTCACTCAGGGGCCTTTTCAATAGTTCCTAGCTCATAGTACCTAGGAGTATAATCACATAAAATCCATATGGACTCTCCATTGAGATCAGCTAGATCAACCAACAAGATCCATTGAGATCAGCTAGATCAACCAACAAGATCCATTCAAAGAGCCATGAACTCATCCGTTGAAGACCAGCAAGGCCAATCAACCAGATCCATGCCCGTGTTCAAAAAACAACTCCAACTCATTTTCTTCCTCAACACACGCGTGGGTATCCTGGGGTGACCCAGAGCCCGAGCACCATATGGTCAACACTCTCTAGGATCCTTCACAGGTGACCTGGCGCTTCACTCATAGCCCGCTTCCTTGGCCCCTCATCCACCGTACCCAGAAGCTCACCATTTTAACCAAACCAAGGCTGGTCTCTCAAGACCTTGGCCGATCTTGCCATGTGAGACGTTCTTCTTTGACTCTCCGTCTCAGCTATTGCAACATTTTCCACTTTGGTCCCCATGACCTCATCCATAAGATAGTCAAAATGCTTCCCCTAGAATTCTTGACGTAAAACAATCTTTAAAAAATAGGTTTCACATACAAATATAGTTTCCAAGCAAAATTTCCATCATTCCACATCATTCCTCATCATTCCTCATCGTTTCTCATCATTCCACGTCATTTCTCATTATTCCACATCATTCCACATCAATTCACATCATTCCACATCAATTCACATCATCCCACATCATTTCCATGTTTATTCACATTAACCACATAGAATCTCATCAATCCACATCACTCCACACATCAATCCACACATCCCACACATCACTTCTCATCACTCCACATCATTCCACACATCACTTCTCATCACTCCACATCATTCCACACATCCCACACATCACTTCTCATCACTCCACATCATTCCACACATCCCACACATCCCACACATCACTTCACATCAATCCACCTCAACCACATCAATCCACATCAACCCACATCACTCCACACATTCCACATCCTTCCACACATCACTCCACATCAATCCAATTTGCACAAACAAGATGGTCTCTTTTGGCTTTGAGCGAATCAAGTTTGATTATCAACTTTCCTTGATCTAGTTATCAAAAATTTTGTCCCACAATCAACCAGGTTAGAAGTACAATTACTCTACTTTTTATACTGACAAAACTTTCCAAGTCTCAGCCAATTACTTGGCTCAGTTAAATGTAACTTTTTCTCGACTCAATTCAATTAAGTCTAAATTTCCATTCACTTTTAGATCCTCGATCCTTTCAAGAATTCTAGATTCCTTTCCCAGGGAATCTAGGAATAAGTCAGTCAAAAATTTTTACGTTCATCCAACTACGTATGTTTTTGGTCTTTTTTTGGGAAATCCTTTTTTTTGAGAATCTTGACGTATAGTTCATAATTCCACAAGTTAAATATGTTCGTGATCTCTCTTTCTGATTAAAAATTCTGATTAAAAATTATCCATGTTTTCTCTATGCATTTCTCAATTTTTCCAAAATAAAATATGCTCAATGTTCCTCTTTTTGAATAAAAGATTTATGCATACAACCTCATGGGAAGAAACATTTATGCACACATACTAATTCATGTTTATCTAAATGAATTATATTCATAATTCTTTCCATAATTCTCATAAATTGAACGAATCTAGAAAAATTTATGCATAACCTTCTTTATTTTTCTGGTAAATGAATAATGCCCAAAACAACACTTTTAGCATAAAATTTATTATGCGTAAATTCATTTCCTAATGATAAAAATTTTACCATAGCTTACCCGCATTTTTAATGAAATGAGAATGCCCAAAATTTCACTTTTAATATAAAAATTAGTTTATGCAAATCCTTCATTTTCTAATGATAAAATTTTGCCATAGCTTTCCCACATTTTCAATGAATTAAGAATACTTAAAATTAAACTTTTTAGAATAAAATTTATTATGCATAAATCTTCATTTTCTAATGATAAAATTTTACACATTTTCTATGAATTGAGAATGGTTAAAATTTCACTTTAAATAGAAATATTAGTTTATGCATAAACCTAAGCTTAAACATAAACATTAATTCCTCATAAATCAAGAAAAGAATGATTTTAAGAGAAAAAACACAAAATAAAATGCTTCCCAAGCATGAGGGAGGTTGGGAAGAAGATTTACAGCAAAAAGAGAGCATAAACTTCATTGTTTAGGCTTACCCTTGGTTTGCTTTATTCTTTACCTTACAAGAATTATGTAACCCTCAAGGAAGAGGCTTGGCCACCAAGGAAAGAGGGTAATCTTCAAGAGAAGAAGAGGTCTAATGAAGCATCAAGGCTTCACAATGGAGGGCCAATGAAGAGGGAAGAAGAAAATATGCTAAATTGAAAATTACACTAGCATGTAAATTACACTAGCATGTAAATACACATGTAAATACACTAAGATGAAAATACAAAGAAATGGGGGTTTATTTATAGGTGAGGGAGGCCACCAACCAAGCCCAACTGGGATCTAGAGGCTTCCAGCTTCAATTTCATCCAATTTGGACAAGTTTTAGACTAGTTTTGCCCACTTTTTTATCTAGATTGGAAGAGGAGAGAGGAGAGATGAAATCTCTAGCCACTTTATTGATTAAAATTCTATTTCAAGGGATCACTTCCTATTGTCTGGAAGAAAATACTTATCCAAAAATATTTCAAAACTGTATTACCTCTCTCTAGACCAAAATAGGGTCAAACAAGATCTTTTTTCACTTCTGAAGGGGGGATGATTACAAGAGATTGAAGGGGAGGTTCTTACATCTTTACATCACCAGAAGCTGGAGGGAGGAATCTTACATGTGCTCCACATCTAGCCTTTGTTGGTAGCAATGAACCCAAAGCATGTCACCACACTACGTGGCTCTGTTCTTCTGATGGCTCAATTAGTGTCATGAACATCACTCTCCTTGCATAGAATCTCCTCTTCATGTACATTTGAAGAGGTAGGTCTCCTCCCACCAACTGATCGCCTATCTATAACATAAATGTACTCCAGCCTATGACTGTCATGCTCCATCAATACAGTAGGAGTGGTAGAGCCTCCTCCTTCTAATTTGGGTTTGCTCCATTGATGGACTTTGCATTTCAGGTGTCTGAAGCCCAGTCTCTTCTACAACACTGTGGGCAACATCAACTAGTCTCTTTGTCGACACATTGCTTGAATCTCCTGTCATAATCCTCTCCCTTGGTTTGTCTAGGGTAGGTTCTATTCCCAAATGTTTGCCGCCATACATGTAGGCATTGTAGTGTGCACTTTGAAGCACATACGTTTCTAGGTCTAAAGCAGCTGCCTCATATAAGCTTATGTGTTTATCATATCCACGAGCAGCCCTCATACTTAAATGCTTTGTCTCTGATAAATTCACATAAGGAACAAATCCTCTGTCCTCATGTTGTTGCATGAGTGATCCCCCCCATTGGGAAACCGGTATATCCCACTGTGCCAACCATGTCTCAAGGGCAGACAACTCACCATCTTTTACATGCATAAGTGTCCACCACTTCTTTAAAGCATCTTTACAAATCTCTGGCACTAGCATCCGATGTTACTCTCTTCCAGTTTCTACACAGCTGCTTATGCTCTCCTTGAAAGAAGGCCTAATGCATTTCCTTGTATACTCTATCATGCTCATTTCCCAGTGAAAACCACATGTTCTCTCTTTACCCTCCATCAAATTATCAGGTCCACCATTATACATTGTTCGAATTGTAAGCCAATTTGCACCTGCTCCATCTGCCATAAAGCCTCTAAATTATGGCAAAGTGAATCCATTTTTTAATATTTGATCATTAATGAGCTGCCAGAACTTTATATGTGCACCAGTGTCTTCGAGCTTAAATTCACAAGTAGAAATTGTGAGAAGCTCTCTGATGAAAGGGTCATACACATGGGCACCCATGGTAGACCATTCCTTAACCTGGTGGACATGGTCAAAGTACAACCATTGTTGCCCCAAGCTACCACCTTCTTTGTGACAATGGTGTGATTGTCTCAAGAACCTACTGAACACCAACCTCATCCAACTCCTCAGTGGCTTCCTCTTTACCAATAATCAACATGTCCATAACAATATCTTTGGCAACACCAACTTCGATATTTTTGTAGGACATGAAAGGATTATTTCTTGCATGGTCATCTACTTTGTTTTTTTTTACCTCGACTACTCCCCTCATCACAGGATGCTCATGAACTCCCACATGCACTGCACACCTTGAAGTATGTTCACAATCATGCAAAATGCAGTACTAAATGAAAGCTTTAGATTGTGCAACACAGATTAGTATCTCACCACAATGAATGCATACCAAGGAACCACACTCTATCAATTGGACACATTGGACATGTTTTTCTCAATTTTCCTTTCCATTGGGTTTCATTGCATAGTTTTTTCTGATCAATATAAAGACAATCTGAATTGCAACACCTTAAGTAGCTTGCACACCTACTTATTTGAACCATTCCATTGAAAGAGTCTTGCGAGTTTGTAGAGTATAGCATTAGACATGACCATAAGACTTTTGATCCATACCAAACATTGGAGACCCCAGAGGAGATGGCTGAAGCTCAAACACAATGTAGCCATTATAGTATCGTTTGGCAACTCTGAAACCTACTCTATAGTGGTGGCACTCAAGAAAGCAACATTGATGCAATGAACTATTAAGTGGGAGCTTTTCAAGCAAGCTGATCACACTCATAGTGTCCCTCGATTGGCCAAAGGTGTAGCCTCCTGTGTCGTTATTTACTATAGTGAGCATACCACCATACTTTGGCTCCACCTTGAATCTGATTTCTTTGGCTTCCAGTTCAAGTGGTCAATGAATGATCCCTACATCTTGAAGTCCTATCTCCTCTTAGAGGACAATGTCGCTACTTTGCAAACCAAAGAAATTAGTGAGTTGTAGCAGTGAAACCTCAGAAACAGCAGTATTGTATCTGATTTCCAAAGTCCAAGCACCATGGTTAATAACAAGGAAGGACGGCATTGTGTGAGCTAAGCAATGAGAAATCCAAAAAGATGAGGAATGGCACGGAGATAGAGAAGAGCAATGCTAAGGCAAGGATGGCTAGGAGAAAGAAACACAATGAAGAGCAACCAAGAAAGAGAGATGGTGTCCAGAAGTGCTGATATAGCATAGTCCAACTTGAACGTCGAAAAGGGATAGGTGGACAAATAATGTCAACAAATGCCATATTATGAATTGAATGCTCAATCAAGAAGTGGCGGCTATCTGGTTCACATATAATTTGCAGGCATAAAAAATTATGTTTTAGTATGCGCCATCTAATGCAGTGAGGGTTGTGAGGAGATTGTGCTCCATAACATTTTTTGATTTTGCAAGTCATGGAATATTTAAGTGGACACGAAAGGGTTTTCTCAACACCTCAATAAGGGATAGAATGGCTTTGCCATTTATGGCAGCTATACTAAATGGATTACTATGAACCATTGTTAATTGCCATTTATGGCCCATTAATTGCCACTAACCCAATATAGATCACATCAGATCTTTGTGAATAATGTTTACTACTTGTTACATTCTAGCTTATTCTAGTTAACACTTGTAAGTTAGTCTTTAGTAGTAGTCTAGGTTAGTAGTTAGTAGTTAGTAGTTCTAGTTTAATAGTTAGTCTTCAGTTTAGTTTAGTATTAGTCTTTAGTCTTAGATTAGTATAGCTAGTAGTTAGATTAGTATAGCTAGTCTTTAGTCTTAGATTAGTATAGCTAGTAGTTAGACTTCACTTTTGTTTAGTCGTAGTCTTTAGTCTAGATTAGTAGTCTCGAATTTAGTTTTAGTTCTAGTTTAGTTTAGTGTTTAATCTTGAGTTAGTCTTTAGTTTAGTCAGTCTGTAGTTTAGTTTTAGTTCTAGTTTAGTTTAGTGTTTAATCTTGAGTTAGTCTTTAGTTTAGTCAGTCTCTAGTTTAGTTAGTCTTCAGTCTAGATTAGTAGTCTTAGTTAGTAATTTAGTTTTAGTTTTAGTTTAGTTAGTCTTTTATCACGAGTTAGTCTTTAGTTTAGTTAGTCTTCAGTCTAGTTTAGTAGTCTCAGTTAGTAGGTTAGTTAGTCTTTTCTCCTCCCTCTCCTTACTCCCTCCCAGTGTCTTATTCACTCAAACCCTAAACCCAAACTCCTCCACTCTCCATCTCCTCCCTTACTCCTCCCCATCTCCTCCCTCACCCCTTTCCCTAGACCTTCACTCCACATCGCAGCCAGCAACACCGAGGTCGCAGCACATCGGGGTCACAGTAGCGTCGGGTCGCATGGGGGATACCACATCACAATAGCGCCGAGTCGTCGTAGCACATCAAGTGTTGGCAAGTTGTCCTCCAGGTTGGTTCTCGTATTCTTGTGCCAAAAAAAGGGCAGAGAGGGCTCCCTGGAGGTCGCGATATTGCGGCCTCCTGTGAAAGATCCCTGCCCCCTCAGCACAACAAATTCAAGGGTGCTAGCAGCAGAAGTAGCACTTCTTGCGCAGGGGGCAGAGTCTCCCACTCGGGGCCTCACCCAACAGATATCCAAACAAGAGACAAATCCCTCAGTTCTTCCAAAACCGAATCCGGAAAAACTTCCCTCGCTTAGCAAACGTAGGTGATTCCACCAAAAAAAATCTATTCTAACATAGTCAAGAGCCTTAACTAACCAAACTGATCCGACCGAACTTGTAAGTCACATGGTCAGATCAAGGAAGAGACTTGCACTTGGATCATAGAGACCAACGCTTTTTTCCTCATCAAGAGGCACAGCCCTTGATTCTTTTCTATAGAACAAGGGTTATCCAAGGTTTTACTTCAAGCCTAACCCCATCCAATCCCATGGGTTAGCCAACCACCCAACCACTGTAGTCATAGGATCCATTTAGAAATTTGGTTATGTTTTACCCCGAGTACCAGGGAAAAGAGTTCCCAGGCCCCCTAGCCGGTGCTTCAAGCAAACTTCAAGATAGTCACACCACTTACACATCCAATATGAAATTGTCTGTTTCACAGATTTAGCTGTCTTTAAAACAATCTTTTAATGAAACCATAGTATCACTATTTCACAGATTCAGCTGTCTTTAAAATAATCTTTTAATGAAACCATAGTATCACTGATCATAATCCAAAACATCTAGCTTGAATCATATTAGGAAAAATGGAAGCTCATTTTTGGCCCTGTAAGAAATTCACTATTTTCTCTTTTCTCTCTCTACAAAAGCAAGAAAATATGGATACTTGCGTCAGAAATGTCAGTGTGAAAAGGAATAAATATATTCTTTCACATGCTTTACATTCAATGTTCATATAAGAGCATTTATTGTTTGTGCAGAATTTGGTGATTCTGACACCGCAGACGCATCCGGAACGGCCCAAAACCCCAAAAACGGCACTGAAAACGCTGGAATCGGACATCCGCCGCGGAGGCCCGGAAACGGCCAAAAAGGCCCCAAAAGTGGATTTGCTGAAAAACGTGATTTGGTACCTTCTTCCTAGCTGAAAAACGCGATTTCCTACGAAATCGCGTTTTTCAGCCAGGAAGAAGGTACCAAATCTACGAAATCGCGTTTTTCAGCCAGGAAGAAGGTACCAAATCGCGTTTTTCAGCAAATCTACTTTTGGGACCTTTTTGGCCGTTTTCGGGCCTCCGGATGTCCGATTCCAGCGTTTCCAGTGCCGTTTTTGGGGTTTTGGGCCGTTCCGGACGCGTCTACAGTGTCAAAATCACCAAATTCTGCACAGAAAATAAATTTTTTAAAGATTCAAATTGGATCACCTTATTAATGTGACACGCTTCTATGAACATACAGTACTATTTCTTTTTCTTATTTTCATCTTCTTTTGTTGAATTTTCAATGTAACGTTGGTCCACTCCTGATTGGTTGAGAGCCTATTTTCTCTCTCTTCTAAAAGGCCCCAAAATGAGCTCCCTTTTTTCCTAATGTCTAATTTCTAATCATTCCTCATCGGTGTACCTATGGCATCATTGGCAACCAGAACGCTCACCACCTGTTCACTTAGGGGCCTTTTAAATAGTTCCTAGCTCATAGCACCCGGAAATATAATCACATAAGAAAATCCAGATGGACTCTCCGTTGAAGATCAGCAAGATCAACCAACAGATTCATATAAAAGAACCATGGACTCATCCGTTGCAAGGCCAATCAACCAGATCCATGCCCAAATTTAGAAAACAACTCTAACTGCTTGTTCTATTTTCTTCCCCGACGCACAGGTGGGTATCTTTCGCGACCCATAGGCCGTGCACCGTATGGTCAGCACCCTCTAGGCCCCTTTGCAAGAGGTCACCTAGCACGCACTTTACTCATAGGCCGCTTCCTTGGTCCCTCATCCACTGTACTGGAAGCTCACCATTTAAATCGAACCGAGGTTGGTCAAGACCTCGGTCGACCTTGCTACGCGAGATATCCTCCATTGACTCTCCGTCAGTTGTTGCAACTTTATCACTTAGGTCTCCCCACGACCTCATTCACAAGAAGGTCAAAATGCTTCCCCAGCATTCTTGACATAAAACAGTCATTTAAAAACAGGTTTCATAAATACAGTTTCTAACAAACTCTCATCTTTCCACATTGTTCCACATCATTTCTCGTTATTCCACATTCTTCTACATCAATTCACATTGCTTATTCCACATCCAATCCTATGTAGTCCCATCATCCTTCATCTATTCTCATCCAATCACATGATATTACATCTCATCACATCCAATCCTATGTAGTCCCATCGTCCTTCATCTATTCTCATCCAATCACATGATATTACATCACATCACATCTATCCACATCTAGCCTCATCACATCCAATCCTATGTAGTCCCATCGTCCTTCATCTATTCTCATCCAATCACATGATATTACATCACATCACATCTATCCATATCTATCCTCATCACATCACATCACATCCATCCGCATCTCATCTCATCCATTCATATCTATCCAGGTCTACATCACATCTATCCACATCACATCTCATCCATTCATATCACATCACATCCATCTACATTCATTCAAATCCACATCACATCCACATATCATCTCATCATGTTCACATCTATTTACATCACTTCACATCCATTTACATCTACCCAGATCCACATCACATCACATCTCATCTATCTACATCCCATCACATCTCACCACATCCATTCTGATATCATCACATCACATTCACATCCCATCACACCCATTCACATCCACTCACATCTCATCACATCCATTCACATCTCATCACTCCCATTCACATCCATTTACATCACATCACATTCATTCACATCTCGTCACATCCATCTGCATCTTATCACATCCATCCATATCACATCACATTCATTCCATCCACATCTATCCACATCACATCACATTCACATCTATCCATATCACATCACATCCATTCACATCTCATCACACCCATTCACATATCATCACATCTCATTCTCATCCATTTACATCCATTCACATATCATCACATCTCATTCACATCTATCACATCACATCACATCCATTAATATATCATCACATCTCATTCACATCCATCACATCACATTCACAGCTTATCACATCACATTCACATCTCATCTCATCACATCGCATCCATTTACATCCCATCACATCCACTCACATCTCATCACGTCTACTTTTAGTACAGTTTCTCTACTTTCGATATTGATAGGACTTTTCTAAGTTTCTGCCGATTGCTTGACCTAGTTAAAGGTACTTTTTCTTGATCCCATTAAATCTAAGTATCAGAGTGTTGTTGAGGGTTTAAAAAGAGAAAATAAACCTTATCAAAATTGAATAGTAAAACTTAGAAAGAGCATTTACGTATTGTATTTTCATTCCTTAAGCTTCATTAATGAGAACTAATTCTAAACTTCTGTTTACTCATCCTCCCAGGGTTTCCAGATTCCCTTTTCTGAGAATAAGAATTAGATCCAAGTTTTCTCGATGGATATTTTCACATTCTTTCTCAAATTTCTCAATTCAAATATATTCAATATTCTTCTTTTTGAATCAAAGATTCATGGGATTCAATTCTACCCATATTTCTCAATAAAAATAATAATACTCAAAATTTTACTTTTGATAAAATATACTCATAATTTGAATTATGCCAAAAATTCCTCTTTTAACATTTAATTGTTTGGATCTCGAATATCATGGGAATTCCTCTTTTTGCATAAAAATAAATTTACCAAAAATTTCTCTTTTCTCTTAATTAAATATTTATGCATAAATACTAAGAATTTATTTCCCATGAATATGATGAAAATCATTTTTTTTGAATAAGGTAGGAAGTCCTCTTTTAGCATTATGCATAAAAATAAGATAGGTATTATTTTCTGAAAAAATTACCATAGCTTCACTACTATTACTGATAATTCTCAATTTTTTCTAAAAGAATAAAAGCTTATAATGAAAATTTGATAGAAGTTCTTGTTTTATGTATAAAATCAAACAATGTATTCAAATCATAATTTTAACCATATAAACATAATTATGATTATTCCACTAGATTAAGTTAATTTAGACATTCCGCTTTTTCCAATTTAGTAGGATAATCCTTTTCTCATTTAGAATGAATTGAAGTAATCTTTATTTACTCATAAAACAATCTAAAAAGATTAACCATTATTTTCACTAATCCAAAATCATGAAAGTATCAATTCTTATCCTCTAGCTCATCGAGCCTAGAGTTTAGATTTGAATTAAGAGACTATCATTGAGAAGCATCCTTTTCCAAGAGATTTAGCCATAAAGATGGCTACTTTTTTAGAGAGAGAGATTTACTTAAAGAAAGCATTACAATTAAGCATAAAGATTAACTTAATACTAATTAAACATTAAGAAACTTAGGAAAATATTGATTTGAATAAAAACTAGCATTTTAAAAGCTTCTCAAGCTTGAGAGGGGTTGAGAAAAAGAAAGTCATTGAGATAATTTAAAAAAACCATATAAATCAGTTTTACCTCCAAGTTTAGCTTGATTCTTTATTAGCCAATGAAGCCCCCAACCGATCAATTGGTCCACAATTGGTCCACCAAGAGGAGAAGAGCAACTTCAAGAGTTGTTGGAGGGAGAGAGAAGCTCCAAGCTCCCAAGAGAGAGGAAAATTTAAGGGATAATAGAATCATGATTATTTTAAGATAATACTAGCATGGTATAGGTCCAATATGAAAATACACAAGAATGAGGGTCTATTTATAGGTGAGGGAGGCCACTGACCAAGTCCAACTGGGTTCTAGAAATTTTCCAACTTCAGTTTGACTCAATTTGGACAAGATTTGGACCAGTTTGGTTCCCTTTTTTTATTTAGTTTGATCCAGCAGAGAGGAGAGATAAAAATATCACATTTTTTGGATTAAAAAACCCATCCACACATCTGAAAAAGGCACCTATCTCAAAGGTCCTCCTCTTACCAAGGTGTCAAAAATGCATCATTTCTCCAAAATATCTCATTTTTTTAGTCAACTCTTCATCTTATGTGAGCATTTACTCATTTCTGGGTATTTTCTTTTATTCTTTGGATTTATCTCATCCCAACACTTGGATTAATCCAATTGGCCCATTGGAACCTTAATTGGACCATAATCAAAAAATTTCTGAAAATCTGGACCCTTAGGCTAAGGTCCCTTATACCATTTTCAATTAATTCCTAATGCACATTGGAAAGTTCATTTTGAACTTCTATTTTAAAGGAATCCATTATAGACATTAGGAGAATTTTTATATCTAAAGATATCTCAATTTTGAATTATCTCTCTCTAGATATTTTCTCTCTCTAAGCCAAAACAGGGTAAAACAAGATCTTTCTTCCATTTCAGAGAGGGGAATGATTACAAGAACAGAAGGGGAGGTTCTTACACCTTTACATCTAAAAAGCTAGAGGGAGGAATCTTACATTCTAGGAGCCATCTCTGCCCTTTTTTTGCCTATCAAAGGACTGATGACTGGTCTCTCTGACAACTTTGAAGAGCCATAAAAAACGAGCAAAGAGGGCTCCTGGGAGGCCATGATATCACAGCCTCCCAGGATCCGTCTTTGCTTGTTTTTTATGGCTCTTCAAAGTTGTGAGAGCCCCGCCCCATAGTCCCATGAAATTTTCTTCTTGGCTCTTTGTGTTATGGCTCTTCTTAGCTTCAAAGATGGCAACGGGTTGCAGGGTCACAGTAGGATTCAAGGTCGTAGTAGCAAGCACCATTGGGTCGCATCACATCAAGGGTCAAGAGTCGAGGGTGGGTTGCAGCACATCAAGGGTTCAGGGTCATAGCACATCTAGGGTCGAGGGTCGCAGAACATCTAGGTTCGTCTATGAATCATGTTTTTCTTCATTCTAATGTGCCAAAAGAAAGGGCAGAGAGGGCTCCTTGGTGGAGGCCAAGATATTGTGGCCTTCTGGGAGCCCTCTCTGCCCATTTTTTCCCCATCAAAGGGCACGTTAATGGCTGCCTTTTTCTTCTTTGAACGGCCATAAAAAATGAGCAAACGGGGCTCTCCAGAGGCCGCAATATCACGGCCTCTCGGGAGTCCCCTTTTCTCATTTTTGATGGCACTTCAAAGTTGTGAGAGACCATCCCCATCAGTGCCATGAACTACAATGTGATGGCTCTTTATGGTTGATGTTTTCTAGTGCATCTTCAAAGTAGCTCAAGCCCCCCCCCTTCATGCCCCCACAGTCCCATGAAAGGCACAACGGTGGCTCTTCTTGGCTTCATGTATTTTGGCACTTGACCATGACGGCTGGGAGTCTTTAGCGTCTTTGTTAATTTTTTATGGCTCTTCAAAGTACCTCATGCCCTTCAAAGAATCCAACTATGATGGCTGTTCTTTAGCTTCTTTGAAGGGCAAGGCATGACTATGTTTTTTTAGCTTCTTGGCTTCATGTTTTTTGGCTTCTTGGTTGTTCTTAAGCTTCTTGGATGCATGTTTTTTAGCCATGTCATCCTCATGCTGCATGCTACAGCCTTCAAAGCCATCAGAGCCTTGGTAACCCTAGCTTCTCTTGGCCCCTTGGCAACCTTCAAAGAGGCTAACGTAAGATTTTTTCATATTTAATTCTTTTGTACAGATGGATATGGGTGAAAGTATAAATCTTCCTTTAAAGACTAGAGGAAGGGTAAACAAAAAGCCTCAACACCTACAAAAAAGATTGGGAGAAAGAGAAAGCCCCCAATTCGTGCAGACACTGAGGAGGGTGACCATGGTGGGGATAGATCCGAGATGGAGGATCCTACAGGCACAGAGGACACATTTACAAATGTCCATGATTTACATGGAGGGGGAGATGAGACAGACTCTTTCATTGATGACATTATCTTGGATCTTGTTGGAGGGGGTGATATCATTTCTAGACGTAGGCTACTCAGTTCAGATGAGTACCCTAGAATCCCCTTGTGTATTCTCATTACCTATGCTAGACTGAGGGGATTGAGAAGTGATGTCACAGCACTTAAGAGTGTGTTCCAGTATTAGGGATACCTCCCAGAAAAGGATGCATTTATAATTTCTATCTGCATAGGCAGTGGGGAAGGAGACCTAGGTTACACACGCACTGACTTGGTCACCCATGTGGAGGGAGGTGGATGAACAATTCGAGAAGGAGTTAGAAGCTGAGAAAGAGTTTCAGTACCTTTCTGGGAAAATTTTTTATGTGTGGGAGGGCAACCATAGAACCATGGCTTGGATGTTAGTGATTGCAGAGTCATACACAGAGAGACTCAAGCACGACATATTCGAGTCATGTGCACTTTGATAGACCCATGGAAGATAAGTGAAATTGTGCTTCTTGTAGGGCTACAGAGAATGAACTCGCAAGCCTTTTTCTTTTTTTTCTTTCTTGCTTGTGTCTACTTTAATTTTGATTCATTTAATTTTAAAATTTTATGTTTGTAGATTAAATGAGCATGAGGTTATCAAACCAAGCTTGAGGGATGTACTCACAAATGCTAATAACATTTTTGAGTGCAACACTCAAGTTTTCATGAGCTCCCTGACTCCCCACCAAGAGCGTTAGGTCATAAACAATGCAAGAACTAGGGAGGTGAAAGGAACTGTGGGCTAGTACCCTTTACGTAGAGGATACTTAGCAAGGCTTGTATTTTCAGGTGAGAGCAACATCCCTTTTCTTGCCTCTTGTTTGTTTGGGGTATTGACTCATATTGTTTGGACGTATATTCTATTTTCTTTGTCAATGTGTTGCATGTTGAGTTTAATGCAAACATCAAGAAAGCATTGGATAGGATAAAGGCTATAGTTCCCATGGAGGAGAGAGCAGCTGTAGAGAAGAAGGAGATTGATGCAATGCAACAGAAAATATCTAATTGGATGGGCAGGATATAGTATCTACACTCTATGTTTGACATTCGTAGGTGGGGTTGAGTGTGAGAAGTTTAAGTCTTCTTACTGTTGAGTTAATGTTGTGTAGGTCTTAAATTGCCTTGACCCACAGCTTGGAGATGTCTAGAAATCAAAATTATTTTCCTTGAATTTTGAGACTATAGATAAGATCATCACTCTAAAGAAAATTAAGTGCATTGCACTTGCTCCCCTTAAGGTGGTGGAGAAAAAAATTCAGTATCTCTTTGTTGGAGGCTAGTGCTATCATGAGGAATATGTATTACATGCCTTCAGCAGATATTCCCTATAAAAGGTGAGCTTTGTATTTGGTGTCTTTGTTTTGCATTAATAATATTGTTTGTGTTGAATTCAATCTTCTGATACATTTCATTATTGCAACTAAAGGTGGGTTGGCTAGAGATATTTTTTTGGAAAAGATAGAAAATTACGCCCTTGCAGTGCTTGAGGAGCTCAGATAGTGGATGGATTGCCATGCTTTGCTCCATTGCAAGTAATGTAGGATATTTATATGCTAATTGAAAAGTGTATGCCTCTTTTCTTGGTTTATATGATGATCTTAAATACTGTGCTACATTGCTAGGTCCTTGCTTGACATGGATCGAGAGGTACATCAAAGTCCAGGACCTCCACGTGATGTGAGAAGAGTGGTGGTGTTGGACAAGAACAAGTATGGCTTTGTTAAACATTATGGGGAGGACATGCCGGTACGTACATCCACTTCATCTCTATTATTGGAAATGGTTTCTATTGGAATAGATTTCAATGTTACATGAAGTGTTTGCTCTTGTGCAACTTCGTACTTCTATGTTGGTGTTTGCATGTCACAGTGGAGCCACGCCACCCATATTCATGGCTGAGAGACTTTCCCTATTTGAGATACATCGTGTGCAAGTGAGCGATGACATGTGGGCCCACTACATGCTGGAGCGCAACAGACTCATGTGCTCTCATCTATGAGTGCACCACTTCAAGGTGCTAGGGGTGCACTAGAGCACTCCTGTAGTTTTGTTTCTATGATTTTGAGCTTGCTATGTGTGCCGAGAGGTCTAGTCCTAGAGATGGGTTGCGGAACAGACCCTCTCATGAGGTCATGTCGTCAGGCTAGTGGTAGATCTTGTTATTCATTTGATGTGATGCACTCATAGTGGATACACATGTGTTACCACTAGTGCAGGCATCCATTGGAAAGAGAACTCGTAGGGATGCCTTAGGGCCATTATACCATGAAAAAAGGGGTATACAATGGTTTGAGGGCCATTGCACCATGTAGACTCTTGATATATTATGTATGTAGGGTGTAGAGAATCGATGGTCTACTAGGTCAATTGATGTTTTGATGTTGCAGAGGGGGCATAGAATGGCCCAAGGGCCATTCTACCAAGCATATGTTGTTGATATGTCAAGCTCAACATGATCTGACACTGACGAGGTGCATGTATGACCGTTCAACATTTACATCTCACTGGCGGGTTTGGTAGCTTGCACCAACATATCTTGAGATTCTACAACTAGACTACATCGACTAGTCCACACCTACCCACTCCACTTAGCTTGTTCACATCATGGACTGCATATACATAGTACTTTAGTACTATTGTGTATTTTCCTTATTTCTTTTGTAGACCTTTTTTGTTGAAGAAGAATAATAATAATTTTTAGCCTCCATCTTGTGTGTTCTCTTCTAAGGTCTAAGTGAGTGTGTGTGTGTGTGATTGCAAGAGCTCAAGCTCCCTTCTCTCCTTTATCTTTTCATGGTATTAGAGCTTAGTTCATGCTAAGACATTGAGGGGAAAGCAAGAGAAGCACAGGAAGCGGTACGAGGGTAAGAGTTTCATCTACTCTTCCCCCTTTGTGTTGGCTACTATGCCCTTGTCAAGAGCTCTTTGGAAAGCATCCGCAAATGAACTCTGATTGAGGAGTTGTCTTTGCAGGCAACTATATCATCCTTTGGACATAATGTTTTAGGCCAAAAACATATTTCGAGCACGTTTTGACCTCTGTTTTTTAGTTTGCAAGCGTTCGCGTGCACTGCAGGTGGCAGGTAAGTTTCGATTCTCTCAAATTTTTATTTTTGGAATTGCAGAAAGGGAAAATGGTTGTGAAGACACTGTGTGTACTGCAAATAGATCTTAAAGTTGCCATTGGGTGTATGTATGAAAATTGAGGTCACTGGTTGTGACAGTTTGAGTGCAATATAGTACCGTTGCAAACAATATAGCAATTAAACTGTCACTGGTTGTGACAGTTTGAGTGCAATATAGTACCGCTGCAAAGAATATAGCAATTTATGCAGGTCAAACAAGAGTGCTATTTTTGGTGAGTTTGTGGTGCAGACAAGATGTCAAATGATGGAATTAATGACAACCTTGATTCCTCCCTCCAGCTTTTGAGGTGTAAAGGTGTAAGAACCTCCCCTTCTATTCTTGTAATTATTCCCCTCTCTGAGATAGAAGAAAGATCTTGTTTTACCCTGTTTTGGCCTAGAGAGAGATAATCCAAAATTGAGATATCTTTGGATATAAAAATCTTCCTAGTTTCTAAAATGGATTCCCCTAAAATAGAAGTTCAAAATGAACTTTCCAATGTGCATTAGGAATTAATTGAAAATGGTATAAGAGACCTTAGCCTAAGAGTCTACATTTTCAAAAAAAAATAGATTATGGTCCAATTAAGGTTCCAATGGGCCAATTGGATTAATCCAAGTGTTGGGATGAGATAAATTCAAAAGAATAAAAGAAAATATCCAAAAATGAGTGAATGCTCACATAAGATGAAGAGTTGACTGAGTACAAGGTTTATTAGTTAAAAATTATGAGATATTACTAAAAAAATAAGATATTTTGAAATAATGATGCATTTTTGACACCTTGGTAAGGAAAGGGGGACTCGTGAGGTAGGCACCTCTTTCAAATGTGTGGAAGGGTTTTGAATTCAAAAAAATTGTGATATTTTTATCTCTCCTCTCTTCTGGATCAAACCAAATCAAAAAGGGAGCCAAACTAGTCCAAATCTTGTCCCAATTGAGTCAAACTGAACCTGGAATGTCCTAGAACCCAGTTGGACTTGGTTACTGGCCTCCCTCACCTATAAATAGACCCTCAATCATTTGTAATGGAATATGGGAGCTATACCATACTAGTATTATATTAAAATAATCATATTTTCTATTATCCCTTAAAATTTTCTCTCCTGGGAGCTTGGAGCTCTCTCTCTCTACAACAACTCTTGGAGTTGCTCTTCTCCTCTTGGTGGACCAATTGATTGGTCGGGGGCTACACTGCAATTAGAGAATCAAGCCAAACTTAGAGGTAAAATCAATTTTTATGGTTTTTTTCAATTTTCTCAATAACTTTCTTCTTCTCAACCCCTCTCAAGCTTTAGAAGCTTTCTAAACAATTGTTTTAATTCAAATCAAGCTTTTTCTTAAAGTCTTAATGTTTAATTAAGAGAAAGTTAATCTTTATACTTATTTGTAATGCTTTCTTTAAGTAAATCTCTCTCTCTAAAAGAATAGCCATCTTATGGCTAAATCCCTTGGAAAAGGATGCTTCTCAATGATAGTCTCTTAATTCAAAGCTAAACTCTAGGCTTGATAAGCTAGAGATTAAGAAAATGATATTTTCATGATTTTGTGCTATTAAAATAATGGTAAATTCTTTTAGATTATTTAGAGTAGTTAAAAACTACTCTAATTCATTCTAAATGAGAAATGGATTATCCTAACAAATTGGAAAAAGAGGTGAAATTAGATCAATCTAGTGGGATAATCATAGTTATGTTTAATTTTATGATTTAAATTCATAGTTTGATTTTAAGCATAAAAGAGGAACTACTATCATATTTTCATTACAAGCTTTTCCTCTTTTAGGAAAATTTGAGAATTATCATTAATAACAGAAGTGAAGCTATGGCAAAATTTTTAGAAAATAATACATATCTTATTTTATGCATATTGCTAAAAGAGGACTTCCTACCATATTCTAGGATTGGACACAAAAAGAATGATTTTCATCATATTCATGAGAAATAATTTTTTATAATTATGCATAATTAATTGACTATCAAAAAAGAGTAATTTTTGGTAAATTTTTTTTTATGCAAAAAGAGAAATTTCCATGATATTTGAGATCCAAGTAATTAAATGGTAAAAGAGAATTTTTTGGCATAATTCAAATTATGAGTATTTATCAAAAGCAAAATTTTGAGCATTATTAATTTTATTGGAAAATATGGGCAGAATTGATTTTTGTAAATCCCATGAATCTTTTACTCGAAAAGAAGATTATTGAATATATTTTACTTGAGAGATTTGAGAAAGAATATGAAAATATCCATCGAGAAAACTTGGATAATTCTTATTTCTCAAAGTTCTAGCTCCATTGTTTTACAAACAAGTCTCATCCGGACTCTCCGTTGAAGACTAGCTAGTCAACCAACGAGATCCAATTTCATAGTTTTACACTTCACTTAAATAATTCTCTTGCCATCCATGAATATCTTCCTCAACATACGCATGGGTGCCCTAGCAGCCCCGCGAGCCTGTGCATCGCCTGGTCAAAACCCTCTAGGATCCTCCTTAGGTATCCTAGTACTTCACTCAGGGACCGCTTCATCGGCCCTTACCTATCGTACCGAAAGCGTACCATTTTCAACCATATCGAGGCTAGTGAAGACCTTGGCAGGTTTTGCCATGGGAGACGTCCTTCGATGACTCCCCGCGCCAGCTGTTGCAACATAACTCTCCTTAGACTAAACCATAAGCCAAATGCTTCCTCCAGCATTCTGGCGTAAAATAATCCTTTTTTAAAAAACAAAGTTTCTATGCAAGTAAGAATTTCCCGTTGAGTTTGATTTCACAAGACTTTTTCAAAATCTAGACTTTCTCAATGAAAATCACAAATCTCGTATCTGGTGATCCACCCATCAATTTCAACGAATTTCTAACTTATCTCTCGACGATTTCGGGTCTTAGGAAAAACTTCTCTAAATCAGCCAGTTGTCCATTCTTCGTACTTAAGAAATGGGAATGGTCACAAGACTTGGTTTAATTTCTGATTCAAGAGATGGGCAGGCATCTTACTAACCCACCTTTCTCACGCAATCATGGTCTAACCCTGAATTACTCGAATTTAATCCTAGATTTGTTTCCTAAAGATTTTTCTCCCATTTACCTTATAAAAATAACTATGATTTCCAATCGTAATGGTAAAAATCCAAAATTATGAAAATTCATTCTTTCTTGGACATAATAGAATTATAAATAATTCTATTCGTAAATAATGAAATTTAGCAAGAATATTTCTTTTTCCAATGATCCTTTTTGTGAATATGTATACATCATTTATTTAAAATGTTCACATAGAATTAAACTAAAATTTTCTTTTCTCTATTTGAACCTCGGCATTGACATGCCCTAGATTATCTACGTAAAATATGGTGAAACCTTCTCTTTTGTTACCAATTTTGATTTATGTATTTTTTTAATTAAAAGTATGATAAAAATTTATCTTTTTGATAAATAAATAAAAATACTTATGTATTACATACCATGAATATACTTATTTTGAAATATGACAATTATTCCTCTTTTGATATTTAAAATATTTGTACATAGAATATCATTAAAATTCCTATTTTTGCATCTAGATTTTTATGCATGCACATATAAAAATAAATATAACAAAATTTTCTCTTTTCTCTATTTAAATATTTATGCATAAATACTATAAAAGTATTTTTAAAAATTGTAACAAAAATCATTCTTTTAGCATTAAAATGCTTATGCCTAGAATATGATGAGAATTCCTCTTTTTGCATTATCAAATTTATGCATAAAATTAAATTCAAATTTTAAAAAATTTTGCCATAGCTTTGCTGCATTTTCTGAGAATACTCAAAAATTCTACTTTCAATATCTACTCCTAATTATCTAAAATATGGTGGGATTTCCTCTTTTAGTCTAAAAATTCATTATGCATACCCAAGCATAATTAGTATAATTACATTTAAACCTCGTTTATTTTTAAAAATATCCCATTATCATTCCCATATGAAAATAATTACAAAAATGTTAGCATAAACTCTCTTTACACTTAAAATGAATAATTGTGAATTTTCTAATCATAAAACAAGCTTGAATGAATTAATCCTTATTTTAGTTAGAATAAAAATCATAAAAATGATTAATCTCTATCTCTAGCTTGTTAAGCTAGAGTTTTGATTAAAAAAAATAAGATTAATACTAAGATCCATCCCTCCAAGAAGGATTCATCCATAAAGATAAGTAATCTTTCTAAAAGAGAGATTTACTAATCAAAAATATTATATTTAAGCATAAAACATTAGCATTAAACAATTTAAACAATATGAATAACTAGAAGCTTGGTTTTAAGAAAAAAACCATTGATTAAAATGCTTCCCAAGCATTAGAGAGGTTGGGAAGAAGATTACTATTGAAAAAGATAGAAAAACACCATTGATTTAGGCTTACCCTTGGTTTTTGGCTTGACTCTTTAGAGAGAAGTGAAGCCCACAAGAGAAAGCTTGGCCACAATGATGGAGAGGGTAATCTCCAAGAGAGGATGAAGATTAGTGAAGCTCCAAAGCTTCCCAAGAAGAGGTAAAATAGAGGGATAATAAAATTATACTAATTTGAAGATTATAATGGCATGTAAATACACAAAGATGAAAATACAAAGGAATGAGGGTCTACTTATAGGTGAGGAAGGTCACCAACCAAGTCCAACTGGGATCTAGAGGCTTCCAGCTTCAGTTTGATCCATTTTGGACAAGTTTTGGACCAGTTTGGCTCACTTTTTGATCCAGTTTGAAAGAGGAGAGAGGAGAGATAAAATATCTCAATTTTTTTGAATTAAAAATGTGAAGTAATGATGTGAAATAGGTGCCTCCTTTATGAGCCCTCTCCCTCCTTACTGAGGTGTCAAAATTTTATTTTTTTACTAATAAACTTTATTTTTTAATTAATAAACCTAGTACTTAGTCAACTCTTCATCTTATGTGAGAATTTACTCTTTTTTGGGGGATTTTCTTTTATTCTTTGCATTTTTCTTATTGAAACACTTGGATTAATCCTATTAGTCCTTTAGAACACTCTTTGGACCTTAATCAAAAATTTCTGAAAATGTGGATCCTTAGGCTAAGGTCTCTAATACACATATTCAATTAATTTTTAATGCACATTGAAAATTTCTTTTTGAACTTCTGTTTCAAGGGAATTCATCTTAAATATAAGGGATAACTTTATATCCAAAAATATCTCAAAATTGTATTATCTCTCTCTAAAATATTTTCTCTCTCTAGGCCAAAAACAAGGGAAAACAATGTTTTCTTGCATTCTGAAATAGGGGATAATTATAGGGGACTGAGAGAAGAGCTTATACATCTTTTAGGGCTGAGGAGGAACCTTACATCAATGCTAATCATTGAGGGAAGAACTTGGGTGAAGATCAACAGTCTTCACAAAACAAAAATAGTTCAAAGCAACAAGCCTTCTAACACAAGTGCAGGTAGAGGATAAGGTAGAGGTCGTGGACGTGGCCAAGGTGGTGGCTAAACAGGTAATTAGAAATATGGTTAGCTAGCAGCAACAATCCTAGGATTCGCAACAACAACAACACACAGGTGGAAGAGACCAATTTAGAGGCGCTCTTCAATTTGGAAAGCAAAAGGAGGGGGAGACATGTATTTTAATTCAAATTTTAGTGTACCACGTGCGATCAAAAGGATGGGTATGCAGAAAGTATATGAATTATGTCAATTTGAAAAGCAAACAAAGCATGTATTTCCACATGATAGAAATGTGAGCAAGAATGCAACCTTCAAGTTCTACCCCAATCAATTTGAAGGAGCTCCACCAACAAGTATTTCTAATATACATAAAGATTTCAAAAGTCCTTTTTGTTGTTTCTCCCAAAACCATGACTTTCTTTGTGAAGGGTAATTCAATCCTGACGCAAGTAGAGCCTCATTTGAAGGTTAGGGTAACCTTCAAGTTGTAAGTGGGTGCCAAGGCTAGTGTTTGTTTTTATTTGCCAAAGTGCAAAGAAACTATGCTTGATAGAAAGTTTTCACCCAAGCCTCAAATTTGAAGCCTTCGGAACCCTTCTTGAGGCTTTTTTCCCTTCTAATAAAGATACATAAAATTTCTCCCTTCAAAAAGAAAAGCTAGATTTTGAAAATCCTTTAGTGTGCCCTTCTTTGATATAAGGAAATAAATCTTGAGCAATATTTTACCCTTCAAATGAAAAAATAGGTTCATCCTCCAAATTTGAGGCTTGTAAATTCCACCTAGATGGTAACGAACTTTGAATTTTGAAGCTTGAAAACACTATTAGGACTTTTTAAGGTTGTTATAACTAAAGCCTTTCTGATATAAAAAATCCTTTAGCCTTATCTTTTAGGAATTTTTGTTATTTTAGGAGGTGGGGTTATACTAAACAAGGGTTTTTTTTTTAAATCCTTGAGCCTTATCTTTTAGGAATTTTTGTTATTTTAGGAGGTGGGATTATACTAAACAAGGGTTTTTTTTTTCTAGCATTTGCAACTGTACCAAGTTCCGACGGTTGAGATCAGATAATGAGACGAGATGAATCATGAGTTGTTGTTGAGGCATTGGCCTTCACACTCATGCACAGTTAACGACAGCACACACGAATCTCGATGACAGGTGCTTCAAAGGAAAACCGATCTCCCCCATGTTGTCGAAGTCACGAAATAATACAGGAGTTTTATAGTGCTCCTTCGGTTGACAAAAGCTATGAGCCGCCGACCAAGATGAGGATCCCGTTCTCAAGGAAAGTAAAAGCACAGTCCAGTGATCCTTAGACAAGTGGAAAGCAGCATACCCCCTTTTCCAACCTACAACACTCTCATAAAAAGCCCCCCCCAACAGCTCCCCACTGTACAATACTGTTTGAAGCTTTGCCTCTCTCCCTCATCTTTGGTCTCATCCTCTCCCTGTGATCTCGATCTCTCTCTCTCTCTCTCTCTCTCTCTCTCACACACACTATGGCCAACCTTAAAATCATAAAAAGCTTGAAGAAGATTGTCACTGCATGTCGCCCGCCTCTCCTTGATCACTCATGTCAGTCCACCCTCACGCGTAGCCGTTCCTGCACCAAGAGTTCGACCAGGAAGCTCAGTGAACAACTATCTAGATTTTGCAGTAAACTCTCGGCCTGCATGCGTATAGATATTTATCGACACATGACTGCTGCTAGATCCTTTGGCGGTCGTTCACATGGAGCTAGGAAAGGCTTTCTGCCTGTGGTATGCGTAGGATCAGCAGAGTGCAAGCGCTACACCATAGCTCTGCACCAGCTCAGGAACCCTTTTCTTTTGCAGATGCTGAGAGATACCGCAGCCGAGTATGGGTATGGATTTTCGCAGGGCGGGGCATTGGCAGTAGCCTGCGAACCCCACACGTTCGAGGCTATCTTCTGTCTCCGCCATTCGCAGTAGCCTGCGAACCCCACACGTTCGAGGCTATCTTCTGTCTCCGCCATTCCACCACCGTTACTTGACACTCGTAGATCGGCCCTTTGTGGTTCCATTGGGACAATCTAGAGTTCCTCGGAGTGCACCTGCCTCTGATTTTATTTATACACAGCGTGGGACAAAGCCCCTCCTCCATTTGTGATTATTCTTTATTCATTTTTTCCTCGTCCTTGTATCTAATAACAGTCAACAACCTCAATTAACACTCGCCTTCTAAACACTATTGAAAAAAATCACCTATATTTAGTGGGTTAGACGGTTAGAAAACATGTAAGAATAGGCACGATATGCGTGGGATGTGTGCATAACAATCTCGTTTTTTTTTTATCATCTTTGTGTACTTATCATCTGTTAATCTAGGAAATGCTCTCAACACAAGATATAAGAGAGAGAAAGAAATGCTCTCAACACAAGATATAAGAGAGAGAAAAAAATATCAGTTCCACCAAAACATAGTTTTCCTTTGCCATAACTTAAGCACTTTTGCAAAAGAGAAAAAAGAAACTTAAACTTTGCTATATAATTAATTTTGTAAGGCATATGTTTCACCTCAATGTTTCACCTTGATGGAGAAATGATCATTGGGAAACTCATCATGAAGCCAAACTTATGATTCAACTTTCATATTATTGGAGAGAGATCGATTCAAATGGCTATTGCGTGCACACATTGTGACGTAATTCAAATGGCTTTAAAATTCAAAAATCCGTAAGTAGGGGGTTTTTTAATACCCCTTGAATGCACGTACTACCTAGGGGGTTAATAGAGTGAACCCCCGAGGTAAATATGGTTAAAACATGAAGAATTTTATCATCTTTATGCATCTCCCTTATTTCATCTTCCATTTAACTATCTAAAACATTATCTAATACATTTCTTCGTAACCACATTGTGTTCATTCTCTTCATATTGGCACCCCGACCATAAAATATGCTACATTTATACATGAAGTAGGATAAACCATGATCGCTTGATCCTCTTTAGAAATTCTTCCAAACTTCTTAGGTTTGTGAATTTTGAAAACTATCTTTATTTTGAATTAAGCTATTTTACCTCTATCTAGAAAATCCCAATCAGTAATAGAAGCAAGGCTCAGAATAGGAAGACTTTCAAGTTTCCCATAAGCTTGGGCATTGGGAGAAACAATGTACTTTGAGTCATATAAAAATAAAGATTTGTTGATTAAAAAATAAGCGGGGTTCTTTGGAAACGAAACCTTCCCAAAATCGGCATGCGTGGCCTTAAATATACCAGTAAATGACTCCATCGATTACTTCTAGTCGATATTTGACAATCGATATACATCTGGAACCATTATAAAAACTACACACACTCATAAGTGTATTTACAACAATAAAACATCTAGAAAGAAAACCTTTAAAATGAATACAGAAGTAGCTTATAATGGGCTTGGAGTGCAATTGGTGGCGTAGATGGATCCAAGTTCATGTACACATGTTGCGCCTTGGCCAACCACCCACCACATCCTATTTTGAACTCTAGAATGTATCCTTTCTAAAGGTATCATACCAAACCTCTTCTTTGCTTCTTCAACCTATGAGGGCTTCTACATGAGGGTCCGACTCCAACACATTATATGTAGTCATTGAGCGTAAAGTGTAAAGGCCTCCACACACCTTCCTCTCTAAAATTATACAAAATACATGAGGATATAACATTAGGGATCCTTCTATAGCTTGAGATTACCGTTGGAAATGAAGCTTTTAAAAAAGGGTGAGGAGGATGAGATAGAAGAAAAAGAAGCAAGTTACATGTTTCAAGAGCAAGAAGTTGTCAAGAAAGAGGGGTAAAAATCGTAGAGAGAAAAAGAAGTAGGTTGCAAGTTCGAAGAGCAAGAAGCTCTCAATAAATGGTGAGCAATATGAGAGAGTGGAAAAAGAAGCAAGTTGCTCTATAAGAGCAAGAAACTCTCAAGAAAGGGTGAGAACGATGAGAGAGGAGAAAAAGAAGCAAGCTATAGGGTCCAAGAGCAAGATGCTCTCAAGAAAGGGTGAACAAGATGCTCTCAAGAAAGGGTGAACAAGATGAGAGAAAGGAAAAAGAAACAACTTGGAGGCTCCAAGAGCATCCCAAATAAGGGTAAAAAGTGGGAAAAAAGGGTGTATAGATGAAAAGATACCTTTTTTCAAAAACGAATTTGTCTTTCTGGGAGGGAACCCAAAATTTCAAATTTTAGGCCCCCCTAGGCTATAAAATTTGCAAGAGGCACCAGCAAGTGGGGGTGGGGGGGGTTGACTACTTTTTGAGGCGGCTCCCTACTCTAAAAATTGCATGGTAACATAGGATAACTTTAGTGGTCCCTAACTCTAGCCAATTAGAAAATAGGAGAGGGGTAAGTAGAGGAGACCACCAATGTCATATTGGTGTGGAAATGGCAGGTTTCTATTTGCTTATCTCAACACCTGACTAAAGCTAGTGCATTGACTTTGCTTAAAAAGTGGCCCTTTTACACCAAACTGCACACACACACACACACATACAAAGAGAAAATGAAACTTGTCAAATTACATGTAGCACCTGAACTGAGGTATCCAATCAAAAAGTAATACATCTTTCTGAATCAAAGGGGTCGGTCCTCCATGGTTTCCCAAAAGTAATAAAAACTTATATAAGCACAACCAACTTCAAGAGATGATACGGTCACCCTTCTCTCCAACTTAAGTCGTGCCCAAAACTGCCTCTGGGAGTTGCACCATGAAACCCACCTCCATTCGTAGATTTGAGATCCATAGACATTATAGCCAAATAGTATTAGTACTCGATATAGTATGAATCTAGACCATCATTTGAAAGGGTAAACCATTACCTTAGCACCCCCTCAGCACACACATGTGCAATTGCAAACGTGTGCATACACACACACAACATTTTTGTGCTACTTATAGTAAACCTAACCATTTTTTATATTAATGTCCATGCAACCGATCCTAGCTTGTTTGTAAATTGCCTCAAGAAGGAGGGAAGGGAAAGCTAGTGCATATATTCTCATAGGCCACATCTTTCGTCGCAATTGTTCATAGAACTTGCCACTTGGAAATTGTACATTTTTTAGCCTTAAAGTCAGCAATTATTTACAATTGAGAAACGTAAATATGAACGTACGAAAAAATGAGGATGGTCAAGGTGAGACAATGAATTTTCATTTTCGTTTGAAGGGCTCACCAAGTATTTCTATGTAACCATTTCGGAAGTACTGATTGTTGTGTCTCCAAAAACGATGGGTAATAGGTTTCATGTTGGGAAAGTTTTTGAAGGGTAGGGGCCAAAGGGCGACCTTTGAATTCTATGTTGACTTGTTGTGAGGGATAAGGATATAAATTTTCTGTGGAGGGATAAGGGTATATATTTTTTCTAAAGGAAAGTGCAAAGAAGCTACGTAGGAGTACCAAAGGCTGGGCGGTGCTTTTAGGAAGGCAGTGCCGCATTGGTCTTGAAAAGGAAACGGTGCTTCAGAGGGAACACGATCTCGCGCAGGCTGGCAACGTCTCCGATTACTCAGTCTTATAAAAAGCTCTTTCTGTTGACAAAATGCTACGAGCCGACCACGAGCAGCAGGATCCCCTTCTCTCAAGCAAAAGTAAAAGCACACTCCAGTGATCTCTAGCCAAGTGTAAAGCACCATCCCCTGTTTTCAGCCTCCAACACTCTTATAAAAACCCCGCCCCCCACAGTCCATCTTTCTCCAACCTTTTGCCGCCTCTGATCTGATCTCACAGTACACTCTCTTGCTCTCTCAACCTCCTCCACTATGGCCAGCATTAATCCCACAAAAAGCTTCAAGAAATCTGTCTCTACATGTCGCAAGCTTCTTCTTCGCTGCCAATCGAGCACCTTCACCACGAGCCGCTCCCGGTCCTGCCCGAAGAGGTCGACCAGGAGGAAGGTCAGTGAGAAATTATGTAGATTCTGCAGCAAACTCTCGGCCTGCATGGTGTCTGTAGGTATTATTTATCAACGCATGAGATCCTTAGGTGGTCATTCATATGCAGGAGCTAGGAAGGGGTTTTTGCCTGTGGTATGCGTAGGATCAACAGAGTGCAAGCGCTACACCATAGCGCTGCACCAGCTGAAGAATCCCCTTCTGTTGCAGATGCTGAGAGATACCGCAGCCGAGTATGGGCATGGGTTTTCGCAGGGCGGGGCATTGGCAATAGCCTGCGAGCCCCACACGTTCGAGGCCATCTTCTGCCTCCTCCAACGCTCGTGTGATGGCTTGACACATAATCCCTCTAAACCCCGCCAGTCCATCACCATAATTAGACACTTGTAGATCGGCCCACTGTAAATCTCGTGTGCACTCTAGTTCGCCTTTTAGTCTAATCTAGTACTTGTTACCGTGGGACAAAGCCCCTCCATTTGTGATTACTTCTTTGCTCATTTTGTGTCCCCCATACAAGTCAATATCACTATTCTTTTTCCTTTGTGATTACTTTGTTGCTCATTGCCTCTCATTTTGTGTCCAATACAAGTCAACACCATCATTCTTGTTCAATTTAAGTTTTACACCTCTCATTGGAGGGCTTCATGTCACGGACGAGTAGTAGGTAGAGCCAACGGCCGTTGCATTGTCACCACATGACAAAGCAAAGGGAACCTAGTCATGTAAGGAACAACTACTTAGTGTTTTCATGTATAGCATGGCTTGAAGTTGAATGATGAATGTAATATACCATGGATGTAATATTATTGTACAATATTACTTATGTTAGATGATGCAGCTCTACGTTCAAGAAATGTGCCACAAAGCCCCTATATTTCCTAATAGATGGGAATAGTGTGTGCATGCTTAGTGCCCAGTTGTCTCTACACAAAATCCCCCGTTGTGTTCAAGGTGTATTTGACAAAAAATGTAAGATTCTAATTCACATGCCCCTTCTGTCAATTCAAGGCCAAGCATTTACCCTGTTAATTATGAAAACCGTAATTGTGTGCATATTCTTGGTAATTTCATGAAAACCAAATATATATATTCTATATATCTTACATAATTTTATATAGCCACACACAGGCTTAATGTATATATCTTATATAATTTTATATGGCCCCCGACAAGCTTAATGTATAAGCCTTGTATATAAAAACACCATGCAACATGTATACAATCCACAAATTTATGAATATGTGTGGTGACTTGCTATACTTTTTCATACACTTACCTTTGCTGCAGTGCAAGTCATGATAGTGCTCATTGTTAGCAAAACATCACTAACATGTCTTTCCTCTAGTGCAAGATAGTGCTTACCATTATCAAAGCATCTCATAAGGGCACTAAAAGAGAACATCACAAGCTACAATGCCACATGGGTGGGTGAGATTTTTAGAGGAGTTGAATAGTAGAAAGGGCAGAAACTAAGATCCACAATATAGTAGGGGTTATCACCCTTATAAAGGATTTTAGAGGGCAATAAAAACCAAAATTTAGTGGAAACATATAATGATGGGATAGATACATATCCATTCCAAAAAGTGTATTTAGGCGATTCTCCTAAGGGTAAGTGTGAAGATGGAGCCTACAAGGGCTATGCGATTGCCCTAAAGACAAGTGTGAATATGGAGTCTAGATGGGTAGGACCATTGTTTGAAAAGTTTGAGGAACACCAAAATACTTCATAGGACATATTCATCAATTTGGTGCTTCACACCCAAATAATTATTGTAAGGTTGATTACTATATTAAAGACTTTGGAATGTTGTGTTAAAGTTATTGTTTCCTAGTTAAATGACAAATTCTTGATCACATGTCTAAGCAAAATGTTATCATATCCAAGACCCCTCCCCTCCTAGTTAAATGATAGTTTCAAGTGGTCACATGCCTAAGCAAGACATTTTCATATATAACATCCCATCATTTCACAATAGTCGTCTCCTGGCAACCCCTCCCCCTCCTAGTTAAATGACGGTTTCAAGTGGTCACATGCCTAAGCAAGACATTTTCATATCTAACATCCCATCATTTCACAATAGTCATCTCCTAGCAACCCCTCCCCACCTTGGACCCAACCTTGCCATTTTTGGCTCTTGGAAGAGGCAAAGAAATTTATAATGTGCTCTTAAGAACTATGGTAAAAGGAGAGAGAGAGAGAGAGAGAGAGAGAGAGAGAGAGAGAGAGAGAGAGAGAGAGAACACCACATGTAGAAAGGCCAACCTTTCGAAACAACTCTTCCCATTCTTTTTCAACCTTGTCCCTATGAGATCTTCTCTTATTCCCCCACCTTGTTGATAACCACTTGCATTTTCTCTATCGTAAATCTCTACCAAATCTTAGCATACTGTTCAAGTCTCTCAATAGCTTTATTTGTCCCCTCTACAAAGATTAGATCCTAGACATATTATTAACTATTAATTTCCTTGGAAAAACCATAGATCTAGTATCTAGCACTTAGGATTCTCCCATCCCCATCTCAACATATAAACTAATTACAGAGAGTAGAACAAGAGCTTGACCAAACCTTTAAAGTGTAAGGTATCCACCATACTGCTACTTCCTACCCAAAATTGGAATGGAGTGATCAACTCTAATACCAATTGGAATGGAATGAATCATAAAGCATAGATTAGGGACAAATCATCATGGATTAATACAAGATTAAGGATAATCTCATACAATGGCCATGATTCCTAAGCGAGTTAACCTCCCACTAAGAGGATGGAAATAGCCTTCCATAGGCCTAGGTTAAAATCCACGAGGCTCTGAGTCATGAGATGACTAATGTCAAAAGGTATCAAAAGATGTAAAAAGGTATAAAGGGTACAATGATAGTCCATGAGTCCCCTTTTATACTTGAGCCCATGACCAAGGTCCTAGACCTAAACTAAAGGTGTTTCTTCATTACAAACCATCCCCTCCTATAATGATTTCGTCTCCTCGAGATCGAGGATGGTCATGCCCAAAGAAAAGACGTATACAAGTGGCTATGTACAAGAGCCAAATGGATATCCAAAATGTAAACCATCTAACCATGGAATAAATGTGTAACCACTTGGATCAAAAAGGAAGTATCCAAGATTCTCATCCAAAGCGAAATGACCACTAGAAATATCATCAAATCCATGGTCCAAATAACTGCTAAGGTGTGATGCGTGTAAATCTATATAATGCACCATATAATCACATACCATGCACCATATAATCACATACCATGCATCCCAAATGACATATACTGCATCCAAAAGTAAATGTCCTGGCCCCAACAAAAAGTAAATGTCTTGGCCCCAAAGAAAACATGATCGTTGTCGACATCTATAGGAGCCAAAATAACATATCTCAAGGCCAACCTCATGTATAGTCAAATGTGAACTCATGCCACCGTCACATGTAGCACCACTCAAAAAGTCAAAGGTATGATCCTCCATATCAATGTATGTATGAGTACGATCCAACTCATGCAAAATATCTCTATGTGCAAGACACTCTATATGTTTGTATCCCTCTAAGATAAAAGCTGGATCATCATAAAGATCTCCATCACTAAGCACTGACAAAGTGTCTACACAAGAGATAAGTGGTATCAACTGACTCACTATCAATGGAATCTCCAAGGCCACTAAGGTCATCCCCAAAAGTATAGACAATCTCCATCAATGGTGTCCCTACATGACCTAAATCCCATGATAAATCAATCTCCAATAACACTGGATCTAAGAAAATACCTAGATCATCTATAAAGCTCTCGAGGTCAATGTTATAGGATATGCTAAAATATGATCAATATGCATACTCCTACGATGTCTCACCTCCACAAACTCATCACTACTCTGATGCACTATCCCTGACTTCTCAATCACACAACAACTCGATCCACATGAATGCTGCCAGGAATGCTATGAAAACTAGGAGTAGTTGTCGTATACGAAATCTCTCCACATGTGACAACTCTAGAAGAGTAGCCCAACACATCTAATACTAGAACCTTAGGTATATGCTCCTCATGGTCTATGATGTGCTCATCAACGTGTGAAGTATCATCATCCCGAATCTCATATACTACAACGGATGCATCACTAGTCAAGAGCTGATCCCCATGATAGTCTAATGCATCACTATGATCCGCTGGAAGGTAGGTAGACATAGCATATCAACAATCACAATGCTTGGGATGCTCACCGCCATCCCTCCCATCAAGATCATGCCCATATGATCTGACTCACACACATCATTCTCACTATCACTATCACATACATCATCATCATGTGCATATGTGTAAGTGGCAATGATGTGCACGTATATCACTATCATCATATGAATGTGTGTGTCATATATCAATATCATCATGTGTATGTGTGCATGATACATCATCATAGGTATGTGGGTATGATATATCAATGTCATCACATGTGTGTGTATGACCATCACCATGCGTACATGTGTCAATATCAATATCATCATCAACTGATGATCATCATCACTATCCACATCATTATCCATTGAATGCATGTCATAATGATAGCCATCCTTAGGTATATATTCATCTCTACTCACAAATGTAGGGCACTCAATCAAGTCCCCAAATACATCATCCCATGCAAGCAATGCCGAATCATCCATGTAAAGATAACCACACAGATCCTCAACAAAATCACCATATGTAGAATGTTCGCACCATTTGCACGGACATCCTTCTCATCAAATAAGTGTCTAAACTAGCTAGGCAACAACATCTGAAGCTCAAACATCCATATGTGACATGAATATGATGTGTCATCATAGCATGATGTTGATGAAGAAGGATCTAGAGGTCGAAGCCGCGATGTGCCAAATGTATACATGAAGTCATCAAATGATATGCATCTCCTCACATGAAATTGGCAAGGGTAAGTGGTCAAAAACACTAGAATGTGGGCTGGATAAAAGTGTGAAAAGAAGATGAGTAAACCCTAGAGTGAAAGAAGCTATAAACGTTTTTTTAAAGTGCTCTGCTCTTAGAACGTTTTAATCTTCTCCTACCCTTTCTTTCACACACAAAGGCTTCCTCTCCTTCTTTGCTGATCTGAGAGCTCTACAGGCTCGATGAAGCTTCCCAAAACCCATTAAAAAAAAAATCACCCAGAGATGTTAAGCGTACGCTAGTTTACGACTGTGTTCTTTTTTTTTTTTTGGGAGTTCACAACTGCACCATTTGCAAGCGCCCTTTGAGGCGTCGCATGAGCCCCCAAGAAGGCTGAGCTTTGGAGGAGGGTGAGCAGTTGGAACTGCTAGCCGCTGTGCAGGGTGCATTGTTTTCGTTGTTGCTTAACAAAGCCATGCCGTCCACCAGCATGTCCTGACTAGATCTTTCCATTTCCTAGCTAGGCTCTGTCAGAATGGAATGATGATGTTTGGCTGCTGCTGCGCGTGGAACTCTGATCCGTTCTTGTTCTCTATCTGGTGAAGTGTGTGCTTATGTGCTTCTGCTGTTTGCATATACCCACACTTGCTGCTCATGAAGAGAGCTTATGCGTGTCGACCAGTCCTTCCACCGTCCCCAGCGAGCATTCGCTGAAGGCGCTGACTGGCTCTGACTATGGCAAGCAAGGCTAGCCCACAAGGTCAGTCCAGTCTAAAGTGCATGTCTGTCTTTGTCTCTAAAGTGCACACAAGGCTGTGCACTGGGAGCAAGCTGTAGATGGCTGTTGGCCTCTATCAAGCGCTCACACATCGTAAGGATGTCCTGAACCACTTCTGTGTGTCTCCTACAATGCTGTGATCTCGGCTGGGATGCCTCAAAGTGCATTAGAGCCTCCCACAGGGTTTTTGATAGGGGCAGAAAAGCAAGTGCATCTGCATAAACATCTCTAGCTTTCTCATCTTCAATGCTCGCTTTCTTATCTTCAAGAAAGCGGGCATACTGAATGAAGAGCAAGGGAAGAGATCCAGACTCGTCTTCTGATTTTTCATAATCAATAGCAGAAGGAAATATTGTGCACGCCCCTTTAGTGTTTCCCTGACGATGCTCAAAATTGGCTTCACAACACTTTCTAGAAGACCTTCTGTGCTTAGCTAAGCCTTGCAGACCAAGGCGGTGATGCTGTTTTGTAGCTGGTTTTCACCCTTATTTATGAAGGATTTGTATGCATCAGCCTTCATAAATTTGACCTGCATGTGATTTCTCCTCACTTGGCTTTCTTGTTGAGCCCTCAAAAGGCCATGATGCTTTGTCCTTTTGCATTCCAATGGTGTTGCAAGCCACTGTTTGAGATCTGTTGTAGCTTAATGAAAAAGGCTGTATAATCTTGAAACTTGAAATTATGCAAGAATGTTGTGCTTAATTGCTTGTCAGTGAATAGAAACAAATGTTTCTCTTTAAGACAACAAGCAAGCAAAGTAAAAGCAGACCTCCCACTACTTGTGCGTTGTGAAGAGTTTCAACAAGCTGAAATTCCCATGTAACTATAATACTTCAACATTTCTTGCTTGTATTGGTTCTGAGTAATATGTGTACTCTTTTTTGAAGGTTTTCACACTCAAGAAGCCTTGTATGTAAGTTAGGAAAACCTTGTGGTGTATGGGGCACACTAGCTCACACCAGTGGATTAGGTTCAATCCTCGGTAGTGCCATACTTGCAAAGGTAGTGTTATCCAATAAATTTTTTGTACTTGAAATTGTAAATCTTGTACACTTTTGTATCACTATTCATCAACATGCTGTCTGTATAATATTGATGCTCAGATTTATATTATCATGGTATATATTTCTTGATGAAAATGTGTTAAAATGTTGTAATCCAGGGTATGTGCTTGTAAACAGTGTTTTCTCAAAACTTTTCTTAGTTTTTTATTTCTTGTAATACAACCGTATCAAGATTAGAAAGATTTGATCAAGAATCACCTATTGTTCTATTTTGTATTAAGATTTGATTTCAGCACAAATAACTTTACATAATCTATAAACTACTCGTTTTGTATTATAGATCTGAAACAAAATTATATTATGCATTGCTATCTTCAAAATTATTTTTGAATCTGCACAACAAATTGTATTTTGTATACTTCTTGAAATTGCATCAAGCTTTTGTACCAAATCTTGAAAATTTGTTCAAAATTGCAATGTATTTGCACTCAACACAGCACTCTGTAACTCTACAATAGAAATCTAAGAGCTTTACACAGAAACTTGGATTTATTACACAGTAATCTACTTCTTGCAATGTTTCTTCTAAGAACTCAAGATTTGAGAATCTAGAGTTTGTTCTTGAAGAAATAAGAGCTTAAAAGATTAATATTGGAAATTATAGGCTCTCTAAGCAAGATAATGCAAGAAAATTTCTCAATATTGGTTGATAAAATCTTTGTAAAACCTTGATTTCAAAAATCAAGATCAAGAAGATCAAACTCAAGAAGATCAAGAAGTTCAAGAAATAAAATAGTAAAGTGGATTAGGGTTTTAAAAATAATGTTTAATATAAATTTAAAAATAATTAACAAAAATTTCATTGCTAATCTTGTCAAACAAGAAATTATCAAATTTGATAACTGTGTAAAAATCAACTTTAAATATGACTAATCAAGATTAAGAAAATGCATTTTAGAAAATTAGATTAATAGTAATCCGAAATTGATTATCATTAATCAAGATCAAGAAATAGCATTCTAAAAATTGGATTAAACATAATTCAAAAATGATTCACTAATCACTCCCTAAGCAAGGATCTAAGCCAAGGACTCTACTCCTAGGGCTCTAAGCCAAGATCTTTGATACTAATTGGAATGGAGTGATCAGCTTTGATGTCAATTGCAATGGAGTGATCAGCTCTGATATCAATTGTAATGGAGTGATCAGCTCTGATACTAATTGGAATGAAGTGATCAGCTCTGATACCAATTGGAATGGAGTGATCAGCTCTGATACCAATTGGAATGGAGTGAATCATAAAGCTTATATTAGGGATAAATCATGGATTAATTCAAGATTAAGGATAATCTCATATAATGTTCATGATGCATAAGTGAACAGCTCACTCCAATTGCAATGGAGTGATCAGCTTTGATACCAATTGTAATGGAGTGATCAGCTCTGATACTAATTGGAATGAAGTGATCAGCTCTAATACCAATTGGAATGCAGTGATCAGCTTTGATACCAATTGGAATGGAGTGATCAGCTTTGATACCAATTGGAATGGAGTGAATCATAAAGCTTATATTAGGGACAATTCATGGATTAATTCAAGATTAAGGATAATCTCATACAATGTCCATGATGCCTAAGTGAGTTAACCTCCCCCTTCCATAGGCCTAGGTTGAAAGCCATGAGGCTCCAAGAGTCATGAGATGACTAATGTCAAAAGGTATCAAAAGATGTAAAAAGGTATAAAGGGTACAATGATAGTCCATGAACCCCCTTTTATACTTGAGCCCATGACCAAGGTCCTAGACCTAAACTAAAGGTGTTGCTTCATTACAAAAATAAACCCTAGAAATTCTTGAGGAGACTCTAGTATGCTAAAGACTAAAGTATGTGTGTCCCGTTGTTGTAGAAGCCTAGTCTCCCAAGACTCCATGCATCCACTAATGCCTTATCAAAAAGTAATACTTCACATTGTCTCTTCTCTTTGAGGCCATCAAAATGGCACACCTCCCCTTCTATCCCTATCTTTCACCATATCAAAATCCAAGGGACGTGTTAATTAACCCTATCTAGCTATTCTTATAGCTTTTTAATTTGATTAATTATAAGCATCCCATATACACTAACCACCGAAAGTCTATAATACCCACATACCACTTTCACAAATGATGCTCTCCCATTAGGGTGACTAGCCACCATAAAAGAATCAAGATATTTATGGACAAGGGTCATCATTCTACAATATTCTATATCAAGGCTCCCATATAGGACTCGCCATTCCTTTAAATTTCTTTTTCTCTTTGATCCCTTCCCAAAAAGGTTATTTTCTTGAATTGCCCATACACAAAATTTTATTTTATACCACGCGACCTTAAAAATAATGTCTCTTCCTTTTGTCTTTCAAGCCTTTACCATCCCATGAAATACCATTCATAGAGAGGATTCCAAAATAGTCCCTCCCTTAGGCACCAACTCCTTTGAATTATCATCAACCATACTATTCACATTCTTTTCCAACCACCATACTATTCACATCTTTGTCATCAACCATATTGTTCATATCCTTACCATGTAAAGATTTTACAAGTTCTACGTGATTGAAGTATTCCAAACAACAGAGTTCATTGTTCTCATCTTTTTGGGTCATGCATGTGGGAAGAGGAATCTTGTATGGAAAATCCAAATTTAAGAACATATTTTTTTTGGGAAGTGTGCCAAAAGAAAGTGTTGCTTTGAAAGAGTGGTGAATCTTTTATGGAGGATTCGAGAAGGATCATAGGGAGTTTAAGGCTCTTGTTCATGGGTCTTTTGGAACCATCTCTACGAGATAGCAAATCACCCTAATAGGAAAGCATCAATTATTAAAGTTGTGCTAACCATTCGAGATTTTGGATTACTAATGTTATATTTGTTGTATAGCCAAGCAAAGTAAGGACTTATGAGATGTATGGATATGAGACTTTGTTCACCCTTGCATCTTGATAGGGGACTTTAACATGGTGGAGGATTATAGGGACATGAGAGGAGGTAACTGTAATGAAGTAAATTTCATTACACATCCACATAGGGAATGGGACCTAGACACCTGGGCTTAGGGACATTTACATGTATACTTTTAAGAAAACCTTGGGCTATATATATTAGGCACAAGGATCATAAAAATTGTACCCTTTTTTGTCAATATACTTTCATGAGTACTTACTCTTTAGAGCTCTAAGCTTCCATGGTGAACTTCTCCCTCTCTTAAGAAGCTATTTATGTACTTTATTATGAGTGCACTCCTTATGATGAGTGGGACATGTGTGTACTCCATGCTAATGAGTGCAACCCCTAGGTTTTCGTCATTGCATTGGTATTAGAGTCCTTAGCTTAAGTCTTTGCTTAAGGAGTGATTAATGATCATACTTTTTAAATTTTTAGAATGCATTTTCTTCATTTTGATTAATAATAATCATTTTTAGATTACTATTAATCTAATTTTTTGAAATGTGTTTGCTTAATCTAATTAATGTTAATTATTTTTAAAATTAATTTTTACACAATTTTTAGATTTGCTAATTTGTTATTTGACAAGATTAGTAGTAAAATTTACGTTAATTATTTTTAAATTTATATTAAATATTATTTTCAAAACCATAATCCACTTTATTGTTTGATTTCTTGAATTTCTCTTAATCGTAATTTTCTTGATTTTCAAAATAATGACTTACAAAGATTTTAGCAACTAATTTTTAGTGAATTTCTTGCATTATCTTGATTAGAGAGCTTATATTTCTAATTATTAATCCATTAAGCCTCTAACTGTCTTATTTTCCCAAATCTTGGAGTTCTTGGAGTAGATTTGCAAGAATTTTGGTTGCTAATACAATTTTGTAAAAATTTCATTACAAATTTTAAAGACTGGTTTGCAAATCTTCATATTGCTATGCAAAGCATTCAGATTGTAGAATTCATAAGCAAAGTTTATTACAGAGAAAATTAAGGATGCTAAGCAAAGTATTACGAATTTGTGTGCAAAGTTCTCAGATTTTTGTTGCAAAGTACTATGTTGTGTGCAAATTCATTGCAATTTTGAACAAATTTTCAAGATTTAGTGCAAAAGCTTGGTGCAATTTCCAAAAGTATACAAAATACAATCTACTATGCAAATTCAAAAACAATGCTGAAGATAACAAAGGCACAATTTTGTTGCAGATCTACAATACAAAACAGAGCAGGCTATAGATTATGCAAAGTAATTTGTACTGAAATCAAATCTTGATACAGAACAGAACAATTTTATAAAGAACTAGTTCTATGAAAAGATAGGCTGTCAAGGAACAAAACAAAGTGAAGATTTCATGTGCAACTTAGTGAAGAAAAGATGTTCGTTCCCAACCTCAGCCAACCAGATCTTCCAAACTAGTCCCATCTTTAATTTCAACAAGCCAAGGCATTTTAGAAGCCTTCTGATGTAAGAGCAACAAAAGAAAGCCAACTCAACCTTTGAGTTGCAAGAGGAAGAGCAGAAGGCCAACACTAGAGCTCCATCGCCTTGTTTCAAAAGGCTCAGCTATAGATTAGCTCTTCTTCAATCGAGGCGTTTTTATAGCACTCAACGCATCAACGCGGCCAGCACACACATAAGCAGCTTTGATCCATCTCCTTGGCTTGAAAGACTCACTTGGATGACTGCTGGTCAAAAAGAGCCCAGAAGAGAGGTGCTGGAAGGAAAACAATAAAACTTGCAGATGGGTTTTCACATTCTCCACAACATTTTTGCCATGTTTCAGCTTAGCAACATCAAGCCAATGGAAACATGCTGCCTTCTCCTCTGGTGTCCTATCAACATATGATTTGCAGCCCAACCAGAAGATAAACACTGCAAAAATCATCAGCAATGCTGGCACAACAGAAGCTACTGCATATGAGATGACTTCTCTCAAAACCGGTGTCAGAATAAGGCGCGGCAGCTAACGCCATCACCCAGTTACCAGGGCTGTAGCATATAGCAAGCAACAAGATGATGTAGCAGTTACCAAGTTGGTCTTGCTAACGCCATCACCCGGTTACCAAGGATGTAGTAGCAGTCACTCAAGAGTGCACCCACGACCGGTGTAGCATAGCAAGGTTTACGTCTCGTTTCATTTTCAACAGCTGGTAGTAGCTTCATCGCCATTCAAGGCTCAGCAAAAGGCTCAGAACACATAGCAACACACTATGGCTTCATCGCCTTCACATAGTTGCTCTAATTAGAGCAGGCTCCAACCACCAAGCCAAAACAAACAGAGTTCAATTTTTCTCAACTTTACTACAAACGGACGAAATGACTCCTAAGGGATGGTCTACATCATAAGCACTTCAGCAAGCATTATAGCAAGCGCTTCAGCAAGAAGCATTCTAGTGTGATTTGTGTGGCATAGATCTGTGGTTTTGGCATTTTGCAGTGAGAGCAGTGCGCAGGCAGTGTTAGCTAACGAGCTAACGTTTTTTTTTTCTTCTAATTAAAAGAGAGAGAGAGAGAGAGAGAGAGAGAGAGAGAGAGAGAGAGAAGCAGACGCTCCAGCAAGCATTGTGCTCAACACATTAACGTTTTCATTGTTTTTTATATTTTAATGCCGTCTTCTGCATAGTCTCCAGCAGTGAGAGGGAAGCTCAGCTGCCGGGACTTCTGCCGGCACAAGATTGTCGTCGTGCGCTGTCTAGCATCAAAAGAAAACTGTGCAGCTATGTGGCATGTTGTGGGCCTTAGCGAGATAGAGAGCCTTAGCAACATGGTTCTATTGGTAAGCAGAGACAAAAGCATCACAGAGCTTGAAAGCTCTCAGCTCTCAAGGAAGACTATTGTCGCTAGCCAAATGAAAGTGGGAGTTTAGAAAGAGGTGAAGTGAATATAATCCTTCTCAGCAAAATCCCGGCGCCAATATTTGTGTAGGCTAGGGTTTCCACATTTCACACTTAGTAGATTTTTTCACATCCTATTTTACCTTTGATTCTCTTGGCCATTCCAAATTGTGGGTAGCCATTGTACTCGTACACAATCTCCACTTCCTTGTCCATCCATATTGGGCACCTAGACACCTACACTTTAGGTATTGCCTTGGGAGCTTGTTTATACACTTTGAGCCACGACGAAGAGGTTGGTCATGTTTTGTGGGATAGATTTGGTACATTTGAGATTTGTTCACATACTTTGGGCCTTTATGGGACGTGTTCACACGTATTAGCATATTGAGGGTGTTATTCGCACATTTGGGTGCATAGAGTTCTTTTTGTATATTTTTGGGTACATTTGGGGATGTTTTCACACTTTCGGGCATTGGTGAGACGACATGGTGATCCATTACTACCTTTACCCAACCTACAATCGCCATATTAGCCACCATCATTGTCGTCGACATCACTACGATTCCATCGCAAATGCTGATCGTGCAACATCCGCTCATACCCTATTACTCTAGCTCTATGCCCGTCATCTTGATTTGCCATTTCAGGTGAGGAGATGCATATCATTTGCCGAGTTCATACATACAGTTGGCACATCGCGGCTTTGACCTTTAGATCCTTCTTCACCGACATCATGGTATGATGACACATCATATTGATGTCACATATGGATGTTTCCTTGTAGGTCAATATATCACACATTGACAAAGAGGAGCATTGGAAATCTTACAAGCCAACGCCACTTTTCATTCGAAATATAACATGAAGAGCCAATATAGTGTATCAATGTGTGCATGGGATGACCACTTGAATCAATCTCTTCCTAATAATAAAGTTGGACGGTAAGTCTCTCTTCGTGATAAGTTTCCCAATGATCATTTCTCCATCAAGGTGAAAAACATGCTTTAAAATTTTATTATTTTATTTTTAAAATTTTTGAAAAACATTTTTTAAGAATAAAATAAAATTAAGAATTTGTACAAAAGTGCCAATTTATGGAAAAGGAAAATAAATTTATGTAGATGTTTTAACATATATCTTGAGAGTATTTTTGCCATTTAAAAAGTATCGTTGATAAACAAAGATGTTTTTTTACAGATTGTTACACACGCATCCTAGGGAAGTCTTGCCCCCACTTACATTTTTTTGAAGTAATCCATGAGTGGTGTGGTAAGAGGGAGTCGTGAGTGAATTTTTTTCAATTAGTTGGTTAAAAGACAAAGTAGCTTATTTTTCACAAGCCCAGTATTAACATTTTCTAGAAGCTAACCATCTCCCTACAGCAAGATTGTGGATTTAGATTGAGAAAGAACAATGTTGTAGACTTTTATTAGACATAAGGTGAAAAAAATAATGATAATAAATGGCCATGTGGTTTTGTCCCATGCTGAGGTATGAAAAAATACACGACAAGTGGAAGGGGATTCTTAAGAACTCTAGAATTGAACCCAAACCTTAGATGGTTGAACATAGCTGAAGTATTTCCAAGGCTAGTGTTATAGTTCTTTAAAATCTAATGACCTCTCAATAACATGATCCTATATTTAGATTAAAAAAGAATATCTTTTATTACTAGACACAAGATGAGAAAAAATGAACAAAGAATAATCACAAATGGAGGGGCTACACAAGCATGAATGGTATGATGACACATCATATTGATGTCACATATGGATGTTTCCTTGTAGGTCAATATATCACACATTGACAAAGAGGAGCATTGGAAATCTTACAAGCCAACGCCACTTTTCATTCGAAATATAACATGAAGAGCCAATATAGTGTATCAATGTGTGCATGGGATGACCACTTGAATCAATCTCTTCCTAATAATAAAGTTGGACGGTAAGTCTCTCTTCGTGATAAGGTAACTAGACTACAAGTGGGAGTAGACTCCTAGGAACTCTAGATTGTCCCAAATGAACCACATAGGGCCGATCTATGAGTGTGCAGTAATGGTGATGGAATGGCAGGTGTAGGGGGATTCTATGCTAAGCCATGCATTGGAGGAGGCAAAAGATTGCCTCAAGAATGTGTGGGCTCACTGGCTACTACCAATGCATTGCTTTGTGAAAATCCATGCCCAATGCTAAGTTTGTATCCTTAAACGATCTTCACAAGAATCCTACCTTTAACCTTTAGATTCTAAACAAGGCCACCGCGAGTGAGATTTTTGAGTAATGGGTTTTAAATGAAGTCCAAGGTACCTTGTAGGCCTTCAAGTTTAAAATTTTTTAAGTCCAAAGACTTTGCCAACACGGAGCAACCAAGGTATGATTTCATCAAGACTCTGGATGTGTCGTTAATTGTGCAATGTTGTGAAGGCTTGAGGATAATTCATCGAGATTTGGGTGTATTGTTAAACTGTGTAGTGTCATGATGAGGATGATTTTTTAATAAGATGGGTGATGTGTCACCCTTTAATGAGATGGGTGATGTGTCACCCTTTAAATTGATGGGTTTGGTAGAAATAGTGTAATTTTTTAACATTTTACCTTTTTTGGTATCTTAATAATGAATATATTTAATGGCCAAAAATGGGCTTGACACCCGTTCACAAGCAACCTTGAAAGATCCTTGCCCCCTCCATGCAACGAAATTGGGGGTGCTAGCAGTGGAAGTAGCACTTCTTGCATCATAGGGCAAAGCCTCTCACTCGGAGCCTCGCCCCACGGATATCCGGACAAGAGACTAATCCCTCAGTTCTTCCGAACCTGGAAAAACTTACCTCGCCCAGAAAGCACGGGCGATTCCTCCAAGATATTTTTATTCTAACGTAGTCAAGAGCCCCTTAACTAACCAAACTGATCCGACCGAACCCGTAAGTTACATGATCAGATCAAGGAATAGACTTGCACTTGAATCATAGAGACCAATAGTTTTTTTCTCATCATCAAGAGGCACAACCATTGATTCTTTTTCATAGAATAAGGACTATCCGGGATTTACTTCATCTATCGTACCATAACAGAATTGAGTCTCATTTTAAGGATCCATCAGTCCAGTCTAACCCCATCCAGTCCCATGGGTTAGGACCGCCCAACCATTGTAGTGATAGGATCCATTTAAGAATTTGGTTATGTTTTGCCCCGGGTACCAGGGAAAAGAGTTTCCAAGCCCCCTAGCCGGCGCTTCAAGCAAACTTTAAAAATGTCACACCACTTACACACCTAATATGAAATTGCATGTTTCACAGACTCAACTGTCTTTAAAACAATCTTTTAATGAAACCATAGTATCATTGATTATAATCCTCCAAAATATCCAGGTTGAATTAATCATTCTTTCATTGGTGTACCTATGGCATCATTGGCAACTAGAACGCTCACCACCTGTTCACTCAGGGGCTTTTTCAATAGTTCCTAGCTCATAGTACTCGGAAATATATTCACTTATAAAAATCCAGATGGACTCCCCGTTGAAGATCAGTAAGATCAACAAACAGATCCATATAAAAGAGCCATGGACTCATCCGTTGAGGACCAGCAACAAGGACAATTAACCAGATCCATGCCCGAGTTCATAAAACAACTCTAACTCGTTGTTCCATTTTCGTCCTCGACACACGTGTGGGTATCTTTGTCAACCAAGAGCCCGAGCACCGTATGGTCAGCACCCTCTAGGTTCCTTCGTAGGTTACCTAACGCTTCACTCATAGGGCGCTTCCTTGGTCCCTCATCCACCGTACCGGCAGCTCACCATTTAAATCAAACTGAGGCTGGTCAAGACCTCGGTCGGACCTTGCTATGCGAGACATCCTCCGTTGACTCTCCGTGAGCTGTTGCAACTTTATCAATTAGGTCTCCACGACCTCATTCACAAGATGGTCAAAATGCTTCCCCAGCATTCTTGACATAAAACAATCATTTCAAAACAGGTCATAAATACAGTTTCTAACGAACTCTCATCTTTCCACATTGTTCCACATCATTTCTCGTTATTCCACATTCTTCTACATCAATTCACATTGCTTAATCCACATCCAATCATATGTATTCCCATCGTCCATCATCCATTCTCATCCAATCACATCATATTACATCTCATCACATCTATCCTCATCACATCTATCCTCATCACATCTCATCCATTCACATCTACCCATGTCCATACCACATCACATCACATCTCATCCATTCACATCTATCCCGATTCACATCACATCTCATCCATTCACATCTATCGTGATTCACATCACATCACATCTCATCCATTCACATCTATCCCGATTCACATCACATCACATCTCATTCATTCACATCTATCCCGATTCACATTACATCTCATTCATTCACATCTATCTCGATTCACATCACATCACATGTTATCCATTCACATTTCATCGCATCCATTCACATCCATCAATCTCGATTCATCATAGTGGGTACCATGCACTAGCTATCGTAGATGGTGGGATGGGGGATAGCATCATCACAAAACGTTGGTGGGAGAACTAGGGAAAACCCGATCCAAAAAGGCAAATCTAATCGTTAAAATGGCTGACAGAAAATCTCCAAGGCCCATTGGACTTTTGAAGAATGTGAAACTCAAACTCTTTACGTTTCGCTACCATCATACATTTGTGGTCATGGACTTCCTGCACCAACCGGACTCATATGACATAATATTGGGGAGACCCTTCATGAGAGAATCCAAATTGGTGCATGATTGGGCATTAGATCACGTGTATGTGCGTGGGGATTCACAAATTTTAAAGATAGATTTAAGAACATGGAAAGCACATCCCATGGAAGGGATGTGCGTGGGGATTCACAAATTTTAAAGATAGATTTGAGAACATGGAAAGCACATCCCATGGAAGGGGAATTGTTTAGTAATGATTCAGTCACAATGGAACAGACCACATTTGTACAAATATGCTAGTCTACGGTGGAAAATTCCAAGGAAGAAGAGGAAACGAAAATGTATGCTTCACTTCCTCCTCCGGACTTTAGTGAAAACTAGATGCATGTGCTAGCTACCCCATAGATGTGATGCAACCCAGGGGGACCCAGTATGTGGAATCTGGAACTGTCCCTACGACCTTTGTCTATATGGTTAATTGGCAAACCATTGATGAAGCATTAGAAGAGGAGACCTCTAGCATAGAAGGGACCATAACGCAAGGCCGTACCAACGCTCAACGCCTCAGAAGATGGCAAAAACAGAAATGATATATGCCTTATCGAGAAAACCCATAGATGCCCAATGGCTAAGATACCTTGAGGCCACTAAGGTACACGATGATTTTTCTAAGGATTGGGGTGAGGAGTTGAGTAAGATATCTGGAAGGAAGACACAAGGAGATAGTCACCCTTCAAGAGCCAGAAACACCTAAGATTACAAAAGCTGGGCATCAAAAATGCAATAAAGCTTTGGCAAAAGCGGAACGTGAGGCTAGAAAGATCATGACTAAAATAAAAATTGAAAATGAGGACAAACCAAACTTGCTCTGAGTACCCGACAACTTCAAAACCTACACTATTGACAAACAGAAAGTGGTCCAAAACTTTTGACAGTATAACAAGGGTTAAGGAGGATGGGCTATCCACATCATACGATGGCCCGACGGAAGTCAAGGAAGTTGATATTGCGGGACCAAGGGAGGAAGCGTGTGAGGTCCCTATCCCCACCGCGCAACGAATTCAAGGGTTCTAGTAGCGGAAGTAGTACTTCTTGCACAGGGCAGGGTCTCATACTCAGGGCCTCGCCCACCACGGATATCCGGACAAGAGACAAATCCATCAGTTCTTCCAAAACCGATCCCAGAAAAACTTCCCTTGCTCGAAAAGCACGGGCGACTCCTCCAGGATAACTTTTCTCTAACGTAGTCAAAAGCCTTAACTAACTGAACTGATATGAGCAAACCCGTAAGTCCCAAATCAAATCAGGGAAAAGATTGCACTTGGATCATAGAGACCGACACTTTTTTCCTCATTGAGAGGCACAGCCGTTGATTCTTTTCCATAGAACAATTTTTGTCCGAAATTTACTTCATCTATCGTACCATAATAGAATTGAGTCTCAATTTAAGGATCCATCAGTCTAGCCATCTATTAAGAGACTAAGGTTATGTAGAAGGGGAAGAGGAAGGTGTGAGTGTGAAGGGACTTAAGGTCCACTAGCTCATCTATTTAAAGATGAGGCCATGAGGCATTTTGTATGTGAGCAAGGCCTAGTTGTATTCATAAACAACTTAATAAGCAAGATATTGTTCTTATACTTTTTGAGTCCCTCCTCTTCACACACTTGATCTAGCATGAGCACCACATTTTCTCAACGTGGTATCTAGAGCTTGGATGATTAGAACCACTTGTGGTGTAGATTAGGTCATTTTTCTCCATTTTCCCCTTATCTTTCTTGTGTGGAGCTCAGCCCTCTTCCATTGGAGGCCTTCCAGTAGTCGGTAGAGGCAAAATCTTGTGGAGATGTCAACATGGGAAATGTTAAGGAGGTCTGGGCGCATCAAAATGTACAGTCAATTTGCTAGAGAGTCTTTTATCCATCGCGGCATTATCGTTTGAGTGCGTCGCTTGGTTGTTGCAGCGTTGGTCGTACAGAAATTCCACGCCTGTGAGCCACCATTTGGGATGGGCTTTGAGGGATATGGTAGCCCATTGAGTGGAGACTCCACAGCTCAAGTTTGAGCTTCAACCGTCCACAGATGCGCCGGCTGGAAGCAAAAGACCAGGCGCCCCTTCTTCTTCACCTTCAAGCTTCCATTAAAGCTTCATTTTTGGTGTTTTTTCTTGCTCATATCATCACCTCCTTTGCTCTAAATCAATCAAGTGATGAAGTAAATGTTTCTTGCTGAGCTTTCTCTTGATTTTGAAGAGGTTCCATTCACATGAGGTATCCATAAGCCTCATGCTCAACAAGCTTCAACATCAACATCAACTTTCAAGCTTTCAAAGTGTGCTTTTAAGCACTAATTGTATTATTTAACACTAATTAATCTGTTAATCCAACAAAGGGAAAGTGTTCTTAAACACTAATAGTGTTATTAAACACTAATGGTGAACTAATCACCAAAATAAGTGTCATTTGATACTAAAAATGAGCTTTTTAGCACTAATTGTGTTTTATACACACTAATGGTGATATTAATCATCAACCAAAGTGTTGCTAAACACTAAGGTGGTCTTAAGCATCAAAGGAGGAGGTCATTTACATTAAGGAGGCTCTTCTTCATCAACATTGGAGGCCGGCGGGCACACACCATAAGTGCCACATTCAAGTCTTCATCGTCAACCCGTTTCTTCCAAGGAGAAATGGTGCAACCATGAACCAATTGTCTTCATCTCATGAGTCAAAGAGATTGAAGATCTCTAGTTTTTTCATCAACAAACTCAATACTTGAGTTGTTTTAATTTGAACACATGTACACTAAGTGTTCATTTTCAATGTTGTTGTGTATTACCCTTGAGGCCCTTGTTTCTAAGAGGCATAGACATGTAATAAGCCGTATGCTCTCGTTTCCCAAGCCCAAGGCATGTTATTCCGCTGCATATTTTGCATTTTCATCGTGTAAGAGGTTGAGCATAGAATCCCTAAGTGCTCTACCTTGTTGTTTGTCATGATTTTAAGCATCTTTTGGCATTACTTTTGTAAGAGACATTGGCAACATTATGAGCCATGCCCTCTCCTTCTTGAGCCAAAGATGATAAACCTTATTGGTTTGAGCATTTACCTCAACCAATTACTCATTTTTATTAAGCTTGAACCTTCAAACCCTAATGGGTATCATTTAACCAACATGCACAAAAGTTGTTGTAATTGTGGAGTAGACACTGCCCTTGACCAATCCATAAGGCAAGTGGTAAGACCCTCCCTTTCCCTTTCCCATTTAAATCTACCTCATTGCCCATGGAGGAGATATGGTATTCAAGGAAGCATCAAGCATGTTGGAGGAACATCTATAAGCAAACCATTTAAGCAAAGGTGGTAGCCTTGTCATGATCATTGTGTGAGAATGGTCAAGGTGGAAAGCATGTGGTGGAAGCAATGGCATGTATGTCTAAAGCATGTCATCTACAAGAAGTCAAGAAAACACAAAGAGTGGGGTGCACCATTATTGAGGTGTACATCTTCATCGACAACAAATAAAGACTTAGATGGCATCATTGTATTAGCCTCTAAGGCTCTAGGAACTCTTTGTAAATCCTAGATAACCACACCTATATTACAAACCTTGTACGCCTAATGTTATAAAGGCATCCTATGTCCAATACCACCTATTCCATTCTTTCATAGTTGGTATTGAGGGGGGTATTAAGAGACTAAGGTTATGTAGAAGGGGAAGAGGAAGGTGTGAGTGTGAAGGGACTTAAGGTCCACTAGCTCATCTATTTAAAGATGAGGCCATGAGGCATTTTGTATGTGAGCAAGGCCTAGTTGTATTCATAAACAAATTAATAAGCAAGATATTATTCTTGTACTTTTTGAGTCTCTCCTCTCCACACACTTGATCTAGCATGAGCACCACGTTTTCTCAACACCATCCAGTCTCGTGGGTTAGCCAACCGCCCAACCACTGTAGTGATGGGATCCAATTAAGAATTTGGTTAGGTTTTGTTCCGGGTACTAGGGAAAAAAGTTCCCAGGCCCCCTAGCTGGATATTCATGCAAACTTAAAACTAGTCACACCACTTACACACCCAATATGAAATTGCCTTTTTCTCAACATCAGTTATCTTTAAAACAATCATTTAATGAAACCATTGTGTCACTGATCACAATCCTCAAAATCTCCGGTTGAATCCTTATTTCCACAATCATTCCTCATCGGTGTACCTATGGCATCATTGGCTACCAGAACGCTCACCACTTGTTCACTCAGGGGCCTTTTCGATAGTTCCTAGCTCATAGTAACCGATAATATATTCACATATCAAAATGGAATCTCCGTTGAAGATCCGCAAGATCAACCAACGAATCCACATAAAAGAGCCATGGACTCATCCGTTGAGGACCAGCAAGGTCAACCAACCAGATCCATGCCCGAATTCAGAAAACAACTCTTACTCCTTGTTCCAATATCTTCCCCAACGTACGTGTGGGTGTCTTCGGCGACCCAAAGCCCGAGTACCATATGGTCAGCACCCTCTAGGATCCTTCGCAGGTCACCTAGCGCTTCACTCATAGGCCGCTTTCTTGGTCCCTCATCCACTGTACCGGAAGCTCACCATTTAAATCAAATCGAGGCTGGTCAAGACCTTGGCCGACCTTGCTACGCGAGATGTCCTCCATTGACTCTCCGTCAGTAGTTGCAACTTTAACAGGTAGGTCTTCACCACACGACCTCATTCACAAGATGGTCAAAATGCTTCCCCAGCATTCTTGACATAAAACAGATTTCACATACAAATACAGTTCCAACAATATTTCCATTTTTCTCATCACTCCACATCCTTTCACATTAGTCCCCATCTTTTCTCATCTTCCCATAAATTTTTTTTTCTTCATCGATCCCTATCACATCACATCATTCCCGCATCAAATCACATCCAATCGCATCATCCACACATCAATCCACATCATCCATACATCCATCCACATCATCCACACCAATCCACATCATCCATATATCCATCCACATCAATCCACATTATCCACACATCCATCCACATCTTCCATACATCCATCTGCATCAATCCACATCATCCATACATCCATCCACACCAATCCACATATCCACACATCAATCCACCTCATCCATACATCCATTCACGTCAATCCACATTACTCACACATCAATCCATATCATCCATACATCCATCCACATCAATCCACATTATCCACTCATCCATCCACATCAATCCACATTATCCATACATCAATCCACATCCATCCACATCTTCCATACATCCATCCTCATCAATCCATACGTCAATCCACATTACCCACACATCAATCCACATCATCCATACATCCATCCACATCATCCACATCAATCCGCATTATCCACTCATCCATCCACATCAATCCACATAACCCACACATCAATCCACATCAATCCACATTCATTTCATAAGTATTCCCATTCTCATCTAATCACATCTTTTTCTATCTCATCACTTATTTCCTCATTTATCCTCATCAGATCACATCTACTTGCATCTACCCATACATCTCCTCACTTCACATACATTAACATCTATCCAGTTTACATCGCATCTTATCACATCTATTTCACATCACATCTCATTCATTCACATCCCGATTCACATGCTGACACATTCATTCACATCCCTTATCGTTCATTCACATCTTGATTCAGATGTTATCACATTCATTCCAATGAGAATAACTCTTTTGAAATAAAAATAAATTTCTTTATGCATCTTTCTATGCATAAAATCAAAATTGATGAGAATAACTCTTTTGAAATAAAAATAAATTTCTTTATGCATCTTTTTATGCATAAAATCATAATTTGATGAAAGTAACGCTTTTATTAAAAAAATTCTTTCATGCATCTATTTATGCATAAATTCAATTTTAATGAGAATAACTCTTTTAAAATAAAAATAAATTTCGGCTGCCCATTAGAATTAGTTAGTGATGCGGCTCACATTTTATTAATGAGGTGATTGATCATTTACTTGCGGGATTCTTAGTGGTCCATCGAAAATTATCACCTTATTATCCATAGGCTAATATTCAAGCAAAGAGTACAAACAAAATTTTGTGTACTATCTTGACAAAAACCTTGGAAGCAAGTCGAACGGACTGGGAAGATAAGCTGACAGCTACCCTATGGGCATATCAAACATCATATAAGGTAACGGGATACACTCTCTTCCATCTAGCTTATGGTGTTGAGGTAGTAATGCATATGGAATACCTAGTTCCGAGCTTAAGGATTGCAGTGCAATAATGTCTGACGAAGAATGCATTAGCTGAAAGGCTAATTGACTTAGAGAAGCTTGATGAGACCAGGCTTAATAGCATCACATGGACTCATAGTCGATAAGCTACACAAGAAGCATTGGTTTGAGAAAAAATTGAAACAAAGAGAACTAGAAACAGGGTACCTTATCCTCATGTATGGTGTAGGAAGCACCAGGAAAAAGAAACTCAAATACAAAAGCCTAGGATCCTTCCAAGTGTCTGAGATCACACCTCAGGGATCAGTTAGAATTGAGACGATTGATGGCATACTGATGGTGAAAGATCCCTATCCCCACCACGCAATGAATTCTAGGGTGCTAGCAGCGGAAGTAGCACTTCTTGCGCATGGTAGGGTCCCTCACTCATCGGGGCCTCGCCCCCACGAATATCCGGACAAGAGACTAATCCCTCCGTTCTTCCAAAACCAAACCCGAAAAAACTTCCTTGCCCGGAAAGCACGGGTGATTCCTCCAGGATATTTTTACTCTAACGTAGTCAAGAGCCTTAACTAACTGAACTGATCTGGTCGAACCCGTAAATCCCATAGTCAGATCAAGAAAAAGACTTGCACTTGGATCATAGAGACCAACACTTTTTTCCTCATTGAGAGGCACAACCGTTGATTCTTTTCCATAGAACAACTTTTATTTGGGATTTACTTCATCTATCGTACCATAGCAGAATTGAGTCTCATTTTAGGGATCCATCAGTCCAGCCTAACCCCATCCAGCCCTGTGGGTTAGCCAACCACCCAACCACTGCAGTGATGGGATCCATTTAAGAATTTGGTTAGGTTTTGTCCCGGGTACCAGGGAAAAGAGTTCCTAGGATAATTCATGCAAACTTAAAACTAGTCACACCCCTTACACACCCAATATGAAATTGCCTTTTTCACAGATTCAGCTGTCTTTAAAACAATCTTTTAATAAAACTATAGTATCACTGATCATAATCCTTTATAATATATTTGGTTGAATCCTAATTTCTAATTTTTCCTTCATCGGTGTACCTATGGCATCATTGGTAACCAGAATGCTCACCACTTGTCCACTCAGGGGCCTTTTCGATAGTTCCTAGCTCATAGTACCCGGCAATATATTCACTTATAAGAAAAATCAAAATGGAATCTCCGTTGAAGATCAGCAAGATCAACCAACAAATCCATATAAAAGAGCCATGGACTCATCCGTTGTGTGAGGACCAGCAAGGTCAATCAACCAAATCCATGCACGAATTCAGAAAACAACTCTTACTCCTTGCTCCAGTATCTTCCCCGACGTACGTGTGGGTATCTTCGGCAACCCAGAGCCCGAGCACCGTATGGTCAGCACCCTCTAGGATCCTTCGCAGGTCACCTAGCGCTTCACTCATAGACTGCTTCCTTGGTCCCTCATCCACTGTACCAGAAGCTCACCATTTAAATCGAACTGAGGCTGGTCAAGACCTCAGTCGACCTTGCTACACGCAAGATGTCCTCCATTGACTCTCCGTCAACTGTTGCAACTTTATCAGTTAGGTCTCCATGACCTCACTCACAAGACGGTCAAAATGCTTCCCCAACATTCTTGACATAAAGCAGTCATTTAAAAACAGGTCATAAATACAGTTTCTATAACGAACTCTCATCTTTCCACATTGTTCCACATCAATCCTCATTTATTTCAAATGTATTCCCATTCTCATTACATCATTTTCCATCTCATCACATCTTTCCTCATTTATCTGCACCAGATCTCATCCATCACATCTACCCATATCCACATCTCATCCATCACATCTACCCATATCCACATCTCATCACATCATATTCATTCACATCACATATCATCCATTCACATCTATCCCAATTTACATCACATCTCATTCACTCACATCCCGATTCACATGACATCACATCTATTCACGTCCATCACATTAATTTACATCACATCTATTTACATCCATCACATCACATTCATTTATATCCATCACATTCATTCTCATCACCATCCCATCACATACATTATATCCACATTATATCACATCACTTATATCCACATCATATCTTATTCCTACATATCTCATCTCATTCATCCACATCCATCCAATTCGATCACATGTACGACTACCCACATCTATCCATACATTCATATCTATCACTTCACATCCACATATATTCATCATGTCACTTCACATCTCTTTATATCACATCACATTCTTTCACATACACATCCACATCCATTCTTTCACATACATCCACATCCATTCTTTCACATACTCATCCACATCCATTCTTCACATGCACATCCACATCCATTCTTCACATACATATTCACATCCATTTTCACAGCTGGAAAATTCGAGAAGGACGATGCAAGATGATTGGAAGCGAGACCTCAAGCGAGTAGCGATGGACATGTGATGCAAAATAACGAGAAAGGAAAGAATTTTGATTTTATAATACAGTCGTCGGACAAGGCGATTGCCTTAATGAAGAAAGCCATGTGGCATCTTTTGATTGGCCTATGAGAAATGACCATTTCATGGCATGAACCTTTTTGAATCAATTCACAGTGTGAACTTTTTAGGGTTGGCTCACATGGTGAACCTTTTTGAACCAGTTCACGATGTGATCATTTTTGGATCAGTTCACGGCGTGAACATTTTTTGATTATGAATGTGCAAGATTGATACCTTTTTTTTTTTCTTCTTCGTGCTCAGTCATTCAAACATGCACATAATGAGTGAATGATATCCAATTTACCTTGTACCCATTGTGCAACAATTGGATATCTTCATGAAAACTAAGGTGACACCTTGGCACTTCTGGTGGGTAGTTGTTGATATAGTCGTTTTAGCTCCATGTGGGAGTTTTTGATTCTTCCTTCCACCCAACTGAACAATGTTGTTACTGGGTCTTGTGGCTGGGGGTTTTTATCCGTGTCCCTTAGTAGCTGAACTTCTTTGTTTCTAACTTTAGGGTCCTTGTTCAGTTCTGTAAAACCAAAGTGGTTACTCACATTTGCTTTGGCAATTCCCAACCCATTTTGTTGAGTTGTCTTTTTCCTCCACACCAAGGTTGGCGCAGTTCCCGCATTGGTTGGGAGTTGATGTTGTATGCTTTTACTACTCTTCCCTTTGTTATTGGAACTGCTTGTGGTGGTGGCCACTAAGTGGGGTTTGGGTACCCATATTGCCGTATTGCCTTGGTAGTATCCTTGTGCTCGTAGCAGTAAGTCATTGCAGACCCATTGCTTATGGAAACCTTGTGGGCTATTGGTATGCCTCGAGTCTTACCAATCTGTTTGTGTAAGCTAGGTTTGACTTTTGATTTCTTTGTGTATTTTTCTTATTGTCCCCATATTATTCTTCTTCTCCTTCTTGTGGGGTTGGTTTTTGAGTTGAACCTTGGGTACCCACTTTTGTGTACCCTGCGACTTTGGGTATTGTTTATGTAGGTTTTGTGGGACTGATGCTTGTTCTATTTTATGAGTTGATGTTACTGTATCCAGTGTCATTTTTTCATCAATCATGATATGTTTCTCTCTGTTTGTCAGGCTCCATAAGGGTATGTACATGACCTTGTCACCCTCATTCAACAACGCTATCCTCCTTTCCCATTGGATATTGCATTTACTAGCACAGATCTAGGATCATCCTATAATCATTTCCTTTTCCATGTAACCTGCAAGCATGACAAACACCTTCCTAACCAAGGAATTATTTCTAATGGAAATGTTAACACTTAAAAAACCCTCAGCTCCTCTCGTAGTTATCAAGTGCACACTGCATACTTGCGCATCAGTGGATTTAAGGCGTGGTCTATCTAATGCTATCCATGTTTCATACAAGATCAAGTTATGATGTGATCCCTATTAATGCAATGCTCGTTGTTGCATGGCCTTTAGTTGTATAGTAAGTTCCACCTTGAGTCGTGCTGGCTCAATGTTCAGTTCCTCTTCATCCAAGAGAGTCAAGGAGGCCATGTTGACATGTAACAATCTCTTCTAGAGTAATAGTTTACCTCTCGCCTCCCTTGCCTTGGCCTCTTCTTGAGCTTTTTGGATTTTTTCCTTTGCGAGTTGTTTTTGTTGTTTTAAGATATGTTCTTGCAAGAGCATCTCTTGGGTCAATGGTCCAAAATATTTTTTGTGTTTGTTTCCATTGACGTAACCCTCCATCTATAAGATTCCTCCCTCCAACTTTTGAGGTGTGCAGGTGTAAGAACCTCCCCTTCTGATCTTATAATTATTCCCCACTCTGAAATAAAAGAAAGATCCTATTTTACCCTGTCTTGGCCTGGAGAGAGAAAATGTGTAGAGGAAGGTAATTCAAAATTGAGATATTTTTGGATAAAAAAATCCTCCTAGTGTCGAAAATGGTTTTCCCTGAAAAAAAAATTCAAAAATAACTTTCCAATGTGCAATTAGAATTAATTGAAAATAGGTATAAAGGACCTTAGCGCCTAAGGGTCCAGATTTTCAGAAATTTTTAGATTATGGTTCAATTAAGGTTTCTATGGACCAATAAGATTAATCCAAATGTAGGGAGGAGATAAATTGAAGAATAAAAGAAAACCCCTCCAAAAATGAGTAAATGCTCACATAAGATGAAGAGTGGACTAAGGACCAAAGAAAAGAATTAAAAAACTAAATTTTAACGCCTCAATATGGGGATCTCCCCTCATGAAGTAGGCACCTTTTTCTCATCATTACCCTCAATTTTTAATCAATAAAATGAGATATTTTCATCTCTCCTCTCTCGTGTTTCAAAACTAGATCCAAAAAGTAAGCTAAACTGACCCAAAAATGGTCAAAAATTGACCAAACTGATCTGGAAAATTCTAGAATTAGTTTACTTGGTTAGAGGCTCACTTTTTCCGTTAAATAGAAGCCTCCCTCTTTGTAAAAGCTTAATGGTGTTTATGCACTGTTACTCTGCTCCTGTCGTCCTGAGCCATCTACATTAAATTTTTTAATAATTCAATTGTTTTTGGCCTAATCCTCTCCAAAGTGAATTGGTGGCCACTATTGCTTCAAACAATAGTAGAACCCTCAATCCCTCAAGCAAAAGGAGAGCTTACAACAAGCTCCATGTAAGCTAATTTTCTTACTTTGTTTAATGAAAAATCTATGATTTTCTTGATTTTTATGTTTTGCAAATGTTTGAATTAAATTCAAATGCTATGCCTTTGATAAAAAGGCCATCCCCTTCTCTTCAATCCTAGAAAGATTAACTAAGGGATTAATTAAACTCTTTTTATTGTTTATCCTCTTGATGAATTTAGAAAATTATGTAGATTAGAGTTTTATAAATCTAATTTGGGTTAATTTAAGTTAAATAAAGAATGAAAAAAATGAGAAATGGTCAGCCATACAAAGGAGGTTATGGCAAAATTTTTCAGAATTTTGTGGAAAAGAAAGTTTGTTTTTATGTTATTCCAAAAGAGTAATTCCCACCATTTTTGCATCTAAAAGAAATATTCTAATTATCCATGTACAAAAAGTGTTATTCTTATTAAATTTGATTTCTATGCATAGAAAGATGCATAAAGGAAATTTTTTAATTACAAAAGTGTTATTCTTATTAAATTTAATTTTTATGCATAGAAAGATGCATAATGGAATTTTTTTATTACAAAAGTGTTATTCTTATTAAATTTGATTTCTATGCATAGAAAGATGCATAATGGAAACTTTTTTATTACAAAAGTATTATTCCTATTAAATTTGATTTCTATGTATAGAAAAATGCATAATGGAATTTTTTTTATTACAAAAGTGTTATTCTTATTAAATGTGATTTCTATGCATAGAAAGATGCATAATGGAATTTTTTTATTACAAAAGTGTTACTCCTATTAAATTTGATTTCTATGCATAGAAAGATGCATAATGGAAATTTTTTATTACAGAAGTGCTATTAAATTTGATTTCTATGCATAGAAAGATGCATAATGGAATTTTTTATTATAAAAGTGTTATTCTTATTAAATTTGATTTTTATGCATAGAAAGATGCATAAAGGAAAATTTTTTATTATAAAAGTGTTATTTTTATTAAATTTGATTTTTATGCATAGAAAGATGCATAAAGGAAATTTCTTTATTATAAAAGTGTTATTCTTATTAAATTTGATTTTTATGCATAGAAAGATGCAAAAAGGAAAAAAAATTATTACAAAAGCATTATTCTTATAAAAATTTATTTTTATGCATAAATAGATGCATAAAGAAATTATTTTTATTTTTAAAGTATTATTCTTATTAAATTTGATTTTATGCATAAATAGATACATAAAAGGATTTTTTTAATAAAAGTGTTATTCCCATTGAAGTTGATTTTTATGCATAAATAGATGCATAGAGAATTTTTATATCAAAATTAGAATTCTCTCAAATTCTATGTTTAAATTCTATGAGTATTTGATAAATGAATACTTAAATACTCTAAGAGAGAAATTTCTATCGTTTTATATTCACATGGATTATAAAAAAAAATTCAAGAAATCTATCAAGATCGAAATATTCAGATAAATGATTAATTTATTCCTCATTGGAATTCGTAACTATTTTAGAAATCAGTTAAGTGAATATTCAAAGAAAGAAATTCAGTAAAATAGTAACTGAATTATCAAGCCTTTTCGAGAAAGATAGTTCAGGAAAAATCTTATCCGGCTCGAACCTTGAACCAGACTATGACCAAGACCAAACTCTTCGTCAGTTTCGAGGAAAGAAGGTGTGACCAGTTTAGAAAAATACCCTCAAAACTCCCGCCAATTCTGAAACTAAGTTTGAGACCCTTCGAATTGATCAGTTGATCAAGGTTATAGAATTCGAGGAATTCTGGTATGAAATTCAGAATTCCGATCAAGAAGTTTTGGGGATACTGATTCAAGAAATACTCCTTGTATTCAAAAGAAAATCAAACCGAAAACTTGCATAGCAATGCTGCGATGTGAATCAGATAGATGTGAATGAATGGATGGATGGGATGTGATGAGAATCGGGATGTGAATGAATGAGATGTGATGACATGTGAATCAGAAAGATGTGAATGAATGAATGAGATGTGATGTGATGTGAATGGATGTGAATGGATATGGATGCATATGTGATGTGAATGGATGTGATGTGATGTGAATGGATGTGAATGTGTATGTGAATGGATATGGATGCATATGTGAAAATGGATGTGAATGTGTATGTGAAAATGGATGTGAATGTGTATGTGAAGAATGGATATGGATGTGTATGTGAAGAATGGATGTGAATGTGTATGTGAATGGATGTGAATGTGTATGTGAAAATGGATGTAAATGTGTATGTGAAAATGGATGTGAATGCGTATGTGAAGAATGGATATGGATGTGTATGTGAAGAATGGATGTAAATGTGTATGTGAAAATGGATGTGAAGAATGGATATGGATGTGTATGTGAAGAATGAATGTGAATGTGTATGTGAAAATGGATCTGAATATGTATGTGAAGAATGGATGTGGATGTGCATGTGAAGAATGGATGTGGATGAGTATGTGAAAGAATGGATGTGGATGTATGTGAAAGAATGGATGTGGATGTGTATGTGAAAGAATGTGATGTGATAGAAAGAGATGTGATGTGACATGAATATATGTGGATGTGAAGTGATAGATATGAGTGTATGGATAGATGTGGGTAGTCGTACATGTGATCAAATTAGATGGATGTGGATAGAAGTGATGTGATATAATGTGGATAGAATGTATGTGATGGGATGGTGAGAATGAATGTGGTGGATATGAATGAATGTAATGTGATTGATGTAAATGGATGTGATGTAAATGAGTGTGATGGACGTGAACAGATGTGATGTCATGTGAATCGGGATGTGAGTGAATGAGATGTGATGTAAATTAGGATAGATGTGAATGGATGATATTTGATGTGAATAAATATGATGTGATGAGATGTGGATATGGGTAGATGCGATGGATGAGATCTGATGCGGATAAATAGGGAAAGATGTGATGAGATGGAAAATGATGTGATGAGAATGGGAATACATTTGAAATAAATGAGGATTGATGTGGAAAGACGAGAGTTCCTTATAGAAACTGTATTTATGACCTGTTTTTAAATGTCTGTCTATTTTATGTCAAGAATGCTGGGGAAGCATTTTGACCGTCTTGTGAGTGAGGTCGTGGAGACCTAACTGAGATAAAGTTGCAACAGCTGACGGAGAGTCAATGGAGGACGTCTCGCATAGCAAGGTCGGCTAAGGTCTTGACCAGCCTCAGTTCGATTTAAATGGTGAGCTTCTGGTACGGTGGATGAGGGACCAAGGAAGTGGCCTATGAGTGAAGCGCTAGGTGACCTACGAAGGATCCTAGAGGGTGCTGACCATACGGTGCTCGGGCTCTGGGTCGCCGAAGATACCCACACGTGAGTCGGGGAAGATATTGGAGCAAGGAGTAAGAGTTGTTTTTTGAATTCGGGCATGGATTTGGTTGATTGACCTTGATGGTCCTCAACGGATGAGTCCATGGCTCTTTTATATGGATCTGTTGGTTCATCTTGCTGATCTTCAACGGAGATTCCATTTTGATTTTTCTTATAAGTGAATATATTGGCGGGGATTATGAGCTAGGAACTATCGAAAAGGCCCTTGAGTGGACAGGTGGACTAGAAGTACCACAATTGCATGGAATCCCTTGTTGAAATGTCAAGCTCGTATACAGTTGGAGGATAGCACATGGGTGCTGGCAGAGTGACAGTATGGTAGATAGATATCGTGTGGTGTGTTTATGACCGCGTCCAGCTGGTCATGTGTGGTGTGGACATTACATTAGGTTTACTTTGTAGTGTGGACATAACACTATGTTGTGTTCTCCTTTGTGTGTGTGAGAGAGATGATGACTATGGCTTCTCTCCTTCTTTATGATTGATGGATATGGATTAGGGTTTGCTTCTCTTGTGTGTGCTCCCTTCTGCTTCTGTTTTTTATCATGGTATCAGAGCCTAGAGCTCATTAGTTGTGTTGTGAGAGTGAGTGAGAGAAGAGGGAAGAAGAAGAAGAAGCTGTGAAGATTTCCATTGAAGCTGTGGAGCAAAAGAAAGCTGTGGAGCTCACCTCGGTTACAGATCTGAAGCTTGGCCTAACTGGTAAGAGTAGCAAAACTCCCTTGCGCGGATTGCAGGTGTCAAAGAGCAAGTTTAGTGAAGATTGAAGTGCAAAAAGCAAGCAGAAAATTTCTGGTTTTGAAGCTTTCATGGAAAGCTTGTGAAGGAATGTATTTTGTCAAATGTATTGGGGCAAACACAAAGGAAACACAGAGGTTCTCATGTATTGTGAAAGGGCACATGTATTAGCAACACTGGAGCAAACCATTGCATGAAACATTGATGTATTTCAGGAGATTTGTGAAAGAAAAATTCTCGTTTTTTTGACTCCTGCAAACCAGAGAATATATGCCCCGTGGAGGATCAAATGTGGCAATTCTACTCAAAATTGGAGCTTGCCCTTCATACCCATGATAGATTAGGTCATTGCTAAGAGACCTATCAACTCAATGGTGATAACCCCTCTCTCCTAGAGCCTCAGGAGCAGGCGGCGCATTCTGGAGCAGAATTCTGGACAGTTTCAATAGATTTCATGCCATTCACTCATTACTAATCCATTTGATGCCATTCAAAGCTTGGGGAGTTGAGCAAAGGCATTGCTAAGCGGCATTGTGAAGCTTGGTTGCAGCTCATTTGATGTATTTGGAGCTCATTGAAGTCATTTATTAGAGGTGTGCAGGTTTGCAGAAAGTCTGTCCAGAAACAGAGCATCACTAATCAAGGCATTAATCCTTGTCTATATCAAATTGGCCTAATTCATTTGGTACAAGTAGAGTCCTATGAGTTGCTAAACTTTTGATTCAAAAAGTTTTGAATTTGGATCAGATTTGAAGGAGATAGAGCATTTTTAGTGAGAGGTGGTACCTGACATATGCAGAAAAAGGTAAACCAGAGAGCTACAAAAATTGGTGGTTCTCATTAACCTTGAAGAATTTGATCAAACCCTTCTAGGATATGTTGGAGAAATGTGTTATGAAGCTAATGAATGCATAAACATCAAATTTGAACAAGATTTGAAGGAATTAGAGCAAGATCTTTGACTGGTTCTCTGGCGAGAAAAAAAAACCAGAATTTTTTTTGTGAAGAAGTATCATTTGTTTTCAACCTTGATCGAGTATACATTGTTGATGAAGCATTGTGGGATCTAAAAGCACATATATTGCAATCATTTGATGTGATTTGGAGAGATTTAGAGCATTACAGGTACTTCATACATTGTGATCAAAGGGGTGCATCTACTACCTTGCAAACATGGGAGATGGTCCGATACAAATTGTTGGAGAGAAGCTTGACAGAACTAACTTTCAAGTGTGGAAGTTTCGAATGAAGAGTTTTTTGAAAGGCAAAGGTTTATGGAGTCTCGTGTCGGATGAAGACCCGGAGCCATTCCTACCTCCTCAACCAAATAATGCTCAGTTGGTGGCTCACAAGCAATGGGTAGAGCGGTCTTCGAAAGTGTTGCATTACTTTTCAATATGTGTAATAGATGCCTTGCTTATTCACATCCAAGATGCAGATACACCGAAAGAAGCATGGGATATATTGTGCCGAATGTATGAGACAGATACTGGTGCAAGGAAGATACAACTAAAGCAACAGATTCACAGTGTAACACGAAGGAATAGGAGTATACATGAGTATGTTCAGGAAATCAAGGGTTATGCAGATTCCTTATCATCAATCCATGCTCCAATGGATGATGATGATTTGGTTGCCCTCACATTGCGTGGTTTAGGCAAAGAATACAAATCTTTTGACACTTCCATCTCAGTAAGATTGGGAGGAATGCCAGACTTTAATTAGCTTGTGTCATTGCTCATTGTGGAAGAATTAAAGCTTGGACTTGGTGGTATGAATATTACAGGTGGTGCATCCTCATCCAATAATGATGAGCATGCAAGGAATCAGGCTTTTTACTCATCTAGAGGCTCTCAAGGCAGGGGGAGATTTACCCCTCGAGGCCGTGGAGGACGTGGTTGGAATGACAGGTTTACTCAACCACAATCAAATCAGAATTTTCAGAATTCACAGTCATCATTTGGACCACGTGGAAGTCGTGGATTTCAATCCCATAGGGGGAGAGTTGGAACAGGTGCTCGTGGTAGAGGACGATGGCAAGGTCCTCAACAAAATTTTAATGGGATTGAATGTCACTATTGTGGCAAACTTGGACATATGGCAAAAGATTGTTACAAAAAAGCAGAATGATGTCAGGAATGGAAGACCACAACATGGAAATTATGCATCTACTAGTAACAATGATGGGAGTTCAAATCATCTTTTTGCAATGAAGCACATTATGGGGACAATGGATTCTCAGAATGCTGGAGATGAGTCATGGTATATGGATTCGGGTGCTTCAAACCACATGACATGTCATGGTGAGTGGTTTGAGAAGATGCAACCATTGGGTACAAATGGTTATGTGGTCACAGGAGATGATACTCAGCATCTTATAACACATGTTGGCAGTGTGCCTTTGAGGATGCATGATGGAAATGTGAAGAATATGTTAGAAGTGCTTTATGTACCATCCATTCCAAAGAATTTGGCATCAGTAGATGGTTGAGCAGGGACTACAAGTAAGATTCAATGAGAATGGCTGTTTTGTGGAAGACTTTAAGCATGGCTGTAGATTGATTGCCAAGGGCAAGAAGGAAGGAAGGTTGTTCAAATTGGATGCAGGCATACCAGAATTGACCTCAGCCATGTTTTCAAAGAGCAATGGGATTGTGCAGGACATTGATATGTGGCACAAGAGGATTGGACATGTCAATATACAGAGATTAAAGAACATGCAAACAAGAGGCATTGTCAGTGGATTGCCTAGATTCAAATATGATGGACACATGCATGTTTGTGAAGCCTGTCAGTTTGGAAAGCAGGCAAGGTTGAGGTTTCCTAGAGAAGGAAATATGAGTAACAAGCCACTTGAGATAGTACACAGTGATGTATGGGGTCCTGCACAAAACCCATCTATCAAAGGCAGTCTATACTATGTGACATTTATAGATGATTTCAGCAGGATGACATGGATATACTTTCTGAGAGAGAAGAGTGAAGTGTTGGAAAAGTTCATGGATTTCAAAGCTCCTTTAGAAAAGCAATATGGCTGTTGGATTAAATGTTTGAGAACAGATGGAGGTGGTGAATACACCTCAAAAGCTTTTGAGCATTTTTTGAGGAAGCATGGAATAAGAAGACAGTTGACTTGCAGGTATACACCTGAGCAGAATGGTGTGGCTGAGAGAAAGAATAGAGTCATATGTGAAGTGGCAAGGGCAATGCTCAATGAAAAGAGCATGCCAGATTACTATTGGGCAGAAGCATGTGCTACTGCAGTGTATATCCTGAACAAAACACCTATAGCAGCCATTCATGGAAGCACGCCAGAGATGCGGCTTACAGGTTACAGGCCAGACATTGGACATCTCAAAGTCTTTGGATGTGTAGCTTATGTACATGTGCCTGACGAAAGAAGAAGGAAGTTGGATCCTAAGGCAGAGAAATGTGTATTTGTTGGATATGCACAGGATCGAAAGGCATGCAAATGTTATAACCCTCAAACTAGACAAGTGGTAATCTCACAAGATGTAGTGTTTGATGAGCTTGCTAGTTGGTACAAAGCAAAAGATGAGGGAGTCATTGAGTCATTTGAGGCAGATGTGCCTGTGAACTTGCCACAAGCAAGTTCTAGTTCTACTACTATGTCTGGGCCAGCAGCAGAAGCTGAGAGTAGCAGTGTACGTCCATGGTCAGGACGTTTGAGGCATGAGAGTGTGAGCACTGGGAGTAGTGCTATGGATAAAGGAAAGAAGAAGGTCGAAGGAATTGGAATCACAGGTTATGAGTCATCTAGTTTAGAGAGTTTGGATGAGGAGCTCGGCATACCTGTTTTACGCACACCTGGTGCTAGGCAGCACAGATATGTGCCACCACATGCTAGAGTTACAGGTGTACAGAGTGACCCGCATGCATTGCGGAGATCCCAGAGAGTCAGATATCCAGTTGAAAGATTGACATATCGAGATTTTGCTATGCACTATGCATACATGACATCTATGGTGAAGCATGTGGAACCTACATGCTATACAGAGGCTATTGGAGAGTATGTATGGGAGAAAGCCATGGATGAAGAGATGGATGCTTTGGACAAAAATGACTCTCTGGGATCTCCGCATGCATTGCGGAGATCCCAGAGAGTCAGATATCCAGTTGAAAGATTGACATATCGAGATTTTGCTATGCACTATGCATACATGACATCTATGGTGAAGCATGTGGAACCTACATGCTATACAGAGGCTATTGGAGAGTATGTATGGGAGAAAGCCATGGATGAAGAGATGGATGCTTTGGACAAAAATGATACATGGGAATTGGCTGAGTTACCGCAAGGAAAGAATGCAATTGGTTGCAAATGGGTGTATAAGGTAAAGTGCAAGTCAGATGGCAGCCTAGAGAGACATAAGGCAAGGCTGGTTGCTAAAGGATATGCACAAACTTATGGTCTTGATTATGATGAAACTTTCAGCCCAGTGGCTAAGATGGCTACAGTGAGGTCTATCATTGCACTAGCAGCACAAAAAGGTTGGGCTTTACATCAAATGGATGTAAAAAATGCTTTCTTGAATGGTGAACTACAAGAAGAGGTGTACATGGAACAGCCAGAAGGATATGTACATCCAAAATATCCTACTTTTGTTTGCAGGTTAAAGAAAGCAATTTATGGTTTGAAGCAAGCACCTCGTGCTTGGAGTGACAAGATCAGCAGATATCTTGTCAGTATTGGATTTGTGGTTGGAAATGCAGACTCTTCGTTTTATGTGAAGAAGACACATGATGGTATTGTGATGATAGTCATTTATGTTGATGATTTGATTATCATCACAGGTGATTGTGGGAAAGGCATTGATGAGGTTAAGGCCTCTTTATGCAAAGAGTTTGATATGAAAGACCTTGGTGATTTAAGGTTCTTTCTTGGCATTGAGGTGATAAGAACAAGCAAGGGTATATGGCTGGTGCAAAGGCAATATGCACTTGACATGATGCTGGCAAAGTATGGTATGACAGCATGCAAACCAATGTTGACACCATTAGAGCAAAATATGAAGCTTCGGGCTGATTTGGGTGATGAGCTTGATGATATCACCATGTACAGAAAAATGGTTGGTAGCCTTATCTACATGACCATTACGAGGCCAGATCTCAGCTATGCAGTTGGTTTGGTAAGTCAGTTTATGCAGAGTCCTCGTAAACCTCACTTGGATGCTGTGAGACGTATTGTGAGATACGTCAAAACTACCCTGCATTATGGTCTTTTCTATGAGGCAGGAAAAGACATGCATGTCTATGGATATACAGATGCAGATTGGGCCGGTAGTGCATATGACAGGAGGTCTACCAGTGGCTATGTTTTCAGCCTTGGTAGTGGAGCTGTAAGTTGGAGCAGTAAAAAGCAACCTACAGTTGCTTTATCTACCACAGAGGCAGAGTATCGTGGAGCAGCCATAGCTGCATGTGAGGCTATGTGGTTGAAGAAGTTGCTAGATGATGTCAGGTTACAGAGTGATATGAGAGTTGTCATTCATTGTGACAACATGAGTAGTATTCAGCTTGCTAGCAACCCAGTTTATCATGCCAGGACCAAACATATTGAGGTCCACTATCATTTCATCAGAGAGAAAGTGTTAGATGGGCATGTTGATTTGACATATGTATAGACAGATGAGCAGGTTGCAGATATCTTTACCAAAGCACTTGGTAAGGATAAGTTCGAGTATTTCCGTACTAGATTGGGAGTCCTAGAGATGGACATGTCGAGCTTGAGGGGGAGTGTTAAAATGTCAAGCTCGTATACAGCTGGAGGATAGCACATGGGTGCTGATAGAGTGACAGTATGGTAGATAGATATCATGTGGTGTGTTTATGACCGCGTCCAGCTAGTCATGTGTGGTGTGGACATTACATTAGGTTTACTTTGTAGTGTGGACATAACACTATGTTGTGTTCTCCTTTGTGTGTGTGAGAGAGATGATGACTATGGCTTCTCTCCTTCTTTATGATTGATGGATATGGATTAGGGTTTGCTTCTCTTGTGTGTGCTCCCTTTTGCTTCTGTTTTTTATCATCCCTGACTTGCTGAGACCTAGACATGATGGTATTTACCTTATAATTCCAAGGACCATGACTACCCATATATACCGAGGGTATAACTGCAGCTCTTTACTGGCAGTATATACGAGTAAATCTAAGACTTGAAATTATAAGCAAAAATGCTATCCAGATGATGAATTTGAATATGATTGATATGATTTTAAAATTCTGGTTGAGAACTGATGAGTTGATTTGGATTCTGATTGAAAAATGATGATTCTTGAATTTTGGTTGAAAAGTGATAAGCTGAGCAAAACCACAATGAGGATGAATGGGACGAGTCCCTGTGATGATATTCATAACTAGAATGACAATAATGACTTCAACAAATCACTATGAGATAAGTGGATTGTGCTGATAGATTGCTATTGTTAACACTTGACCCAGTGAATCAAGTTAAGGGATGACAAATTAAAAACTTGTATAATTGAAATTCCCATGGAGGAATGTTCAGATGGAAAATTCGATCTAATGGACCATTATTGTGTTAAGGATACGAATGATATGATCTGAATGAATTGTTATCTAATGATGAGTTCTATATAAGGGATCTTTTTCCCAGGATTTTGTTGGGTTCACCAGAATATAAGGAACCCTAGAATCAATTGGATCTTAAGGGAAAGAGTTGTCCTCTCTAGTTTGCGAGATGAGGACATCTCACGTTTTTTTAGTGGGGTAGGATGTAAGATTCCTCCCTCGAGCTTTTGAGGTGTGCAGGTGTAAGAACCTCCCCTTCTGATCTTATAATTATTCCCCTCTCTGAAATAATAGAAAGATCCTGTTTTACCTTGTTTTGGCCTGGAGAGAGAAAATGTCTAGAGGGAGGTAATTCAAAATTGAGATATTTTTGGGTATAAAAATCCTCCTAGTGTCTAAAATGGTTTCCCCTGAAACATAAATTCAAAAAGAACTTTCCAATATGTAATTGAAATTAATTGAAAATAGGTATAAAGGATCTTAGCGCCTAAGGATCCAGATTTTTAAATTTTTTTGGATTATGGTCCAATTAAGGTTCCTATAGACCAATAAGATTAATCCAAATGTAGGGAGGAGATAAATTGAAGAATAAAAGAAAACCCCCCCAAAAATGAGTAAATGCTCACATAAGATGAAGAGTGGACTAAGGACCAATGAAAAAAAATTAAAAAACTGAATTTTGACACCTCAGTGTGGGGATCTCCCCTCATGAAGTAGGCGCCTTTTTTCATCATTACTCCCAATTTTTAATCAATAAAATGAGATATTTTCATCTCTCCTCTCTCGTGTTTCAAAACTAGATCCAAAAAGTAAGCTGAACTGATCCAAAAATGGTCAAAATTTGACCAAACTGATCTGGAAAATTCTAGAATCAGTTTGCTTGGTTAGAGGCTCACTTTTTCCTATAAATAGAAGCCTCCCCCTTTGTAAAAACTTAATGGTGTTTATGCACTGTTACTCTGCTCCTGTCCTGAGCCATCTACCATTAGGAATTTTTTGGACCCAAAAAGGGCCTCCTAATTTTAAGGGATTAGAGCTTAAAAAGCTGGGCTTAAGGGAGACAAAGGCTATGATGACCCCTATTTTTTGCCTTGCCACATCAGCCATACCTCCCTAGTTTCACTTTTTAAAGGGAATATTCTCATACTCTCTTACTTTTTGACTTTTCTCATACTTTCTTACTTTTTTGAATTTTTTATCTTCACTCTCTATAAATTGAATCTTTCTTGTCAGTTTGAAATCTCCTTTCTCATTAACTCCCATCATATCTCCCTTCCACATCAGCAAAACATTCTCGTATTTAGGTGGGCCCCAAAAAGTGAAAATTTTTTATTTTTTATTTTTTTACATTTTGAGGTGGAAAAACACCACCCAACCAACATGTATGATGAAAATAAATTTTTCCCTTCAAAAAGCTTATAATTCAAGGGTCACGTCAGAAGCCTGTCAGAAGCCAGTACATCCATAACTAACTGTCAGGTCCCCACAACCCCATAAACATAACTAACTGTCAGATCCCGAAATTGTGGGGACCCCAAAACTTATTATTTTTTAATTTTTCTCATAAATGTAATTTATTGATGAAAAACTCCATGTTAGTATATTTGTATATCAAAAAGATCATTTTCTACTTAGAAAAACGGATTTGTGTTAAGCCTACAATAGCAAAGTTTTAACAGTCTCTCTCACTCACTCCCTCTCTCTCTCTCTCTCTCTCTCTCTCTCTCTCTCTCTCTCTCTCTTTCTCTCTCTCTCTCTCTCTGCTTTAGCTTCTTCCTCTGCTTAGCTATTGAGCCTTTGCAAGCTGTGTGTATAGCCCCTTGTGAAGCTAGAAAACGGAAGGTTGATTTACACATTCGTATTCCTGAAGAGTATGGTAGCTCTAAAAAAACTCATCCTACTGATGCACAATCTGTCCAAGCTCGTAGGATAGCTAAGGAGAAAAATTTAGATCTTTTGGTTAATGGGCATCTCTATCCAGTTGACCCTCCATTAAGTGCAAACCCTCCTTTCCGCAATTTATCATCTTTTATGCAATTTGTTGGTGAAGGAGAGCTTGGCTTGTTAGGATACTGCAGAAGATTGACTACAAGTGGAGCTTGGCAAACCCATATTCTCCAATCTCAATTGCAAGCTGATGAGAAAACGTGGTGCTCATGCTAGATCAAGTGTGGGGAGGAAAAGAGCTCACAAAATACAAGAACAATCTCTTGCTTATTAAGTTGTTTATGAATACAACTAGGCCTTGCTCAATACAAAATGCCTCATAGCTCCACCTTTAAATAGGTGAGCAAGTGGACCTTAAGTCCATTCACACTCACACCCTTCTCTTCCCCTTCTACATAACCTTAGTCCCTTAATACCCCCCCTCAATACCAACTATGAAAGGATGGAATAGGTGGTATTGGACATAGAATTCCTTTATAAGGTTAGGCGTACAAGGTTTGGAATATAGGTGTGATTACATTGAGAATTAAAATAATTTCTCAGCAAAGGTAGAGGCTGATACAAAGTTTGCCTCTGACTCTTTGTTAGGACATTTAGAAGTAATATGCCCCGTTTGTTTACATTTATTACATTTCATTTTGTTGGGATATTTGATCCAACAATTATTTGCCAAGTGACCCACCTTTTTGCAATGGACACATCTTACTTTGACCACTTGATGTGACAAAGCTTGTTCGATAGTCGATGAAGTGGTTGCATTTGAAGATTCAGCTGCTCCCTTTGGCCTCTTTTCTTCATCAAGACATGATTGGATGACTCCTTCGAGGGTGGGATTAGGTATGTTCTTCACGGTGGTGACCAAGGTGGGGTACACCTTCTTGACTGCTTTAAGCAAAACAGCCACTGCATCATCTTCATCCATTCTCGCATTCACTGATGCAAGTTGAGCCATAAGGCCCTTCAAGTGAGAGATGAAGGCTCCAATGCCTTCTCCCTCTTTGAGTTCCAAGCTAAAAAATTCGATTTTGAGTGAGATCTTGGAACTCTTACCACACGAGCTCCATAGAGCTTATCAAGCTCATCCCATTTCTCCTTTGTGGTCCACATGGTGGATGAGTGCCTCATTAAGATGAAGCATGATGATGGCTTGTGCCCTCTTATCATCTTCAACATCTTCAGCCTTTGCTCGATCAATAACCTTGGTGCCGGAGATGAATGGCCAAAAGCCTTTGGACATCATCTTGTACTTGACAAGGACTTGCCAAGTGTGGAAGCCCTCTCCCAAGAACTTCTTGATTTGAGTGTCCTTTGACATTGGGTATTGAAAGATATTATGAGAGAGTAATGGGCTGATTATGAAGAAGAAAAAACCAAAAATTTATGATATTTAGGCTTAATTAGAAAGAGAGAGGCTTATGAGAGTGCAACAACCCTAATCAAGTTGAGAATGTTGCATAAATAGGAGATTAAAATAGTAATTTTTATGGTTTAGCACTTAGGGTTTGTGCTTAATTACTAATTTTGATGGAGATTGGTTGCAATAGTGTTAAAGAACACTTTGGTTGGTGATTAAGATCACCATTAGTGTGTAGAAAACATAATTAGTGCTAAAAAGCACATTTTTAGTGTCAACTGACACTTATTTTGGTGATTAGTTCACCATTAGTATTTAATAACACTATTAGTGTTTAAGAACACTTTATAATAACCTCCCTTTACTGGATTAATAGATTAATTAGTGTTAAACAACACTATTAGTGCTCAAAAGCACATTTTGAAAGCTTTGAAAGCTTGAAAGTTGATGTTGATGATGAAGCTTGATGGGAATTGGATACCTCATATGGTTGGCCACTCTTCAAAATCAAGATAAAGATCAGCAACAAGCATTCACAAACTCTCATGGGTGATTAGAGCAAGTGGGGAAGGATTTGAGCAAGAAAAAACACCAAGTTGAAGCTTTAATGGAAAGCTTGAAGGAGAAGAAGAGGGGCGCCTGGTTTTTTGTTTGCAGGCCGGCGCGTCAGTGGATGGAATGACCTCAGATTTGATCTGTGGAGTCCTCACTCAATGGGCTACCAAATCACAGGCGGGGAATGGCTGTACGACCACGGGCGGAGCAAAAACTGCAGCAGGTGACGCACACAGTCGGCAATGCTGCAGCGACGACGAATGAAGAATTTTAGCAATTAACCGTACGAAATGAAGCGCCTACGCCTTCTCTACAACTCTCATGTTGAATTCTCAGAGAGATATACCCTCTACACGCTGCTGGAAGGCCTCCACCATGAGAGGGTTGAGCTCCACACAAGGGAAGATAAGAAAAAGTGAAGATTTTTGACCTATTCTACACCACAAGTGGTTCTAATCAACCAAGCTCTAGATACCATGTTGAGAAAATGTGGTGCTCATGTTAGATCAAGTGTGTGGAGGAAAAGAGCTCACAAAATACAAGAACAATCTCTTGCTTATTAAGTTATTTATGAATACAACTAGGCCTTGCTCAATACAAAATGCCTCATAGCTCCACCTTTAAATAGGTGAGCAAGTGGACCTTAAGTCCATTCACACTCACACCCTTCTCTTCCCCTTCTACATAACCTTAGTCCCTTAATACAAGCATCACAATTCAGCCTTTTACAATGTCAAGAAGGACTTAAAACATCATCAGATAAAATGAAAGAGATCCTTGCAGAGAATGTGGAGAAGGATGCAAAGATTCAAAGGCTAGAGGAACTTATCAAACGACTCAAAGCAACGCCAAATGGTGCTCGTGAACGCAAAAAGACATTGGCTGGTATAGAATCTCTTGCGTTTAAAGGTGGAGCACGGAAGAAAAGGATTTGTACAACAAAGTAAGTAACATAAACTTTCATTATGCACTCGGTGATTTAAACAAAATAGTCATGATTTGTGTTCTGCAAGGAATTTTTTGCGAGGTGTGTGGTTCTAATGAAGAGGGATGGAAGGATTTGATCAAAGCCATTCTGAATACCAAGGATATTCTCTCAATTATTACTGACCCTCATCATCCTTGTAAGATCCCTGCCCCCTCACCGCGCAACGGATTCGGGGTGCTAGCAGCGGAAGTAGCACTTCTTGCGCAGGGCAAGATCCCACACTCGGGGCCTCGCCCGCGGATATCCGGATAGGTGACTAATTCCTCGGTTCCTCAAAAACAGAACTCGGAAAAACTTCCCTTGCCCGGAAAGCATAGGCGATTCCGCCAAGATAAATTTTTACTCTAACGTAGTCAAGGTCATTTCTAACCAAACTGATCCTACCGAACCTATAAAGACACTTGGTTTGATCAAGGAAGAAGCTTGCACTCGGATCATAGAAATCAACGCTTTTTTCCCAACGAGAGGCACATCCGTTGATTCTTATCCATAGAACAATGACTATCTGGGACTTACCTCATCTATCGTATTATAACAGAATTGAGTCTCATTTTACGGATCCATCAGTTCAGCCTACAGTCCCATGGGTTAGCCAACCACCCAACCACTGTAGTGATGGGATCCAATTTAGAATTTGGTTAGGTTTTGTCCCGGGTACTAGGGAAAAGAGTTCCCAGGCTCCCTAGCCGGATTTTCAAGCAAATTTAACTCCAATCACACCACTTACACACCCAATATGAAATTGCCTTTTTTCTAGATTCAAATGTATTTAATTCAGTCATTTAATGAAAACATAGTGTTACTGATCATAAACTTTCAAGTATCCGGTTGAATCTTAATTTTCAATCATTCCTTCATCGGAGTATCTATGACATCATTGGCAACCAGAACGCTCACCACCTGTTCACTCAGGGGCATTTTCGATAGTTCCTAGCTCATAGAACCCAGCAGATAATCACTTATAAAAATCAAGATGGAATCTTTGTTGAAGATCTGCAAAATCAACCAACAGATCCATATAAGAGAGCTATGGACTTATCAGTTGAGGACCAGCAAGGTCAATCAACCAGATCAATACTCGGTTTCAGAAACAACTCTTACTCCTTGTTTCAATATCTTTCACGACATACGTGTGGGTATCCTCGGCGACCTAGAGCCCGAGCACCGTATGGTCAGCACCCTCTAGGATCCTTCGCAGGTCACCTAGCGCTTCACTCATAGGCCGCTTCCTTGGTCCCTCATCCACCGTACCGGAAGCTCACCATTTAAATCGAACTGAGGCTGGTCAAGACCTCGGCCGACTTTGCTATGCGAGACGTCCTCCATTGACTCTCCGTCCAACAGTTGCAACTTTATTAGTTAGGTCTCCACGACCTTAATCACAAGACGGTCAAAATGCTTCCCCAGCATTCTTGACATAAAACAGTCATTTACAAACAGGTCACAAATACAGTTTCTATATTGAACTCTCGTCTTTCCATATTATCCCTCATCAGTCCACATTACTTATTCCACATTCCATTCATATATGTACTCATTCTCATCCAATCACATCATTTTTCATCTCATCACCTCAGATTCATTCACATCACATATCATATATTCACATCCCAATTCACATGTCATCACATCTCATCCATTCACTCATATCGACGACACATCATTTCACATACACATTCGCATTCATTATTCTACATACACATCCACATTCGTACATCCACATCATACATCTAATTCCACATCCGCATTCATACATACACATCCATATCCACATCCATACATCCACATCCACATTCATACATCCACATCCACATCCACATCCATACATCCATTTCCACATTCACATCCACATCCACATACATACATCCACATCCACACATCTACATACATCTACATCCATACATCCACATCCACATTGATACATCCATATCCACATCCACATCCATACATCCATTTTCACATCGACATCCACATCCACATCCATACATCCATTTCCACATTCACATCCACATCCACATACATACATTCACATCCACATACATACATCCACACATCTACATCCACATCCACATCTACATCCATACATCCACATCCACATTGATACATCCATATCCACATCCACATCCATACATCCATTTTCACATCGACATCCACATCTACATCCATACATCCATTTTCACATCCTCATTCATACATCCACATCCACATCCATACATCCACATCCACATCCACATCCACATTCACATCCATACATCCACATCTATATCCATACATCCATTTTCACATCCACATTCATACATCCACATCCACATACATACATCTGCATCCACATCTACATCCATACATCCACATCCATACATCTGCATCCACATCTACATCCATACATCCACATCCACATCTACATCCATACATCCACATCTACATCCATACATCCATTTTCACATCCATATTCATACATCCACATCCACATACATACGTATATCCACATCCACATCTACATCCATACATCCATGTTCACATCCTCATTCATACATCCACATCCACATACATACATCCATACATCCACATCCACATCCATACATCCATACATCCACATCTACATCCATACATCCATTTTCACATCCATACATCCATTTACATCTATCTGATTCCTATCACATCTTATCACATCTATTTATAGAATGTAGGAGAATTCTAATTTTTTGATATAAAGATTCTTTACGCATCTAATTAGGCATAAAGACAACTTTAGTAGGAATAACACTTTTATAAAAATTCTTTTATGCATCTATTTAGGCATAAGTTCAATTTAAAGAAAAATAACACTTTCGAAATAAAAATAAACCTTTTATGCATTTTACTATGTATGAATTCCATTTTAATGAGAATAACACTTTTAAAATAAAAATAAATCTTTTATGCATTTTACTATGCATAAATTCCATTTTAATGAGAATAACACTTTCAAAATAAAAATAAAATTTCTTTTATGCATCTAACTATGCATAAATTTAATTTCAATGAAAATAATACTTTCGAACTAAAAATAAATCTTTTATGCATCTTTCTATGCATAAAATCAATATTGATAAGAATAACTCTTTTGAATTAAAAATAAAATTCTTTATGCATCTTTCTATGCAAAAAATCAAAATTGATGAAAATAACTCTTTTGAATTAAAAATAAAATTCTTCATCTTTCTATGCATAAAATCAAAATTGATGAAAATAACTCTTTTGAATTAAAAATAAAATTCTTTATGCATCTATTTATGCATAAAATCAAAACTGATGAAAATAACTCTTTTGAATTAAAAATAAAATTCTTTATACATCTTTCTATGCATAAAATCAAAATTGATGAAAATAACTCTTTTGAATTAAAAATAAAATTCTTTATGCATCTATTTATGCATAAAATCAAAATTGATGAGAATAACACTTTTGGATTAAAATAAATTCTTTATACATCTTTCCATGCATAAATCCAATTGAGTAGGAATTACACTTTTAGAATAAAAGAATTTCTCTTATGCATCTAATTTATGCATAAAATCCATTTATGATGAAAATCACACTTTTAATATAAAAAATATCTTTTATGCATACAAATCATTTATAATGAAAATCACTCTTTTAATATAAAAGAATTTCTTTTATGCATCTATTTATGCATAAAAATCATTTATGATGAAAATCACACTTTTAATATAAAAAATATCTTTTATGCATACAAATCATTTATGATGAAAATCACTCTTTTAATATAAAAGAATTTCTTTTATGCATCTATTTATGCATAAAAATCATTTATGATGAAAATCACACTTTTAATATAAAAAAATATTCTTTATGCATATGTTCATGCATACAAATCATTTATGATGAAAAAAAACTTTTATAATCAAAATAATAATTTCACTATACTTCCTTCTTTGCATGGAATTTAATTCTAAAGAAATTAATATTTTTTTAATAAAATATTTTTAGTATGCATTTTCTTATACCTAGGATGAAAATTAACACTTTAAGAATACATATATGATGGGAATTACTCTTTTTGAATTAAAAAAAATAAAACTTATTTTTCAAAATTTTTAAAAATTCTGCCATAACCTCCTTTGTATGGCTGACCATTTTCTAATTTTTAATTCTCTAAAATTAATTGAAAGTTCACCAAGAGTATTTAAATTATTCTAATGTAAACATTTTCTACTTATCAAAGCGAAACATTATAGAAAAGCTTGATTTTATCCATTAATCATTCATCTAGGATAAAGAATGGCTGGATTTATAAAAGAAGAGAGGGGAATGCCTTTTTTCAATGAGGCATAACATCATAATCATTTTAGAGAAGACAAAAATCATAAAAACCATAAAATGAAATAAAAAAGAGAAGAATCTCCAACTTACAAGGAGAATTTGAGAGCTTTGCTTTGGCTTGATGGTCTGAGGGATCTACTCTTGTTTGAAACAAGAGTGGCCACCAATCTTTAGAAGAGGGAAGGTTAAAAACTAATGAATTATGAGTAAATTCACAGTTTTTGGCTCTTGGGAGAAGTAGGGTAACAGTGAAAAAAACACTATTAAGCTTCAAAAAAGGGGGGAGGCTTCTATTTATAGGAAAAAGTGAGCCTCTAACCAAGCAAACTGATTCTAGAATTTTTCAGATCAGTTTGGTCAATTTTTGACCATTTTTAGGTCAGTTTAGCTCACTTTTTAGATCTAGTTGAAATAGGAGAGAGGAGAGATAAAAATATCTCATTATTTGGGAGTTTAAAACTCTCCCCCACATGTGAAATAGGCGCCTCCTTCATGAGGGAAATTCCCCCATACTGAGGTGTCAAAAATGCATCATTTCTTCTAAATATCTCTCTTTTTTAACTATTAACCTTGTCCTTAGTCAACTCTTCATCTTATGTGAGTATTTACTCATTTTTGGAGGGATTTTCTTTATTTCTTCCATTTATCTTCTCCACACATTTGGATGAATCTGATTGGCCCCTCAAAACCTTAATTTAAAATTTTTAAAAAATTTGGACCCCCAGGATAAGGCCTTTTGAACATATTATAATTTATTTCGAATGCACCTTCTGAAAATCTTTTTGAACTTCTGTTTTGGGGGAACTTATTTAAATACAAAGAGATATTTTTTCATCCAAAAATATCCAAAATTTGAATAACCTCTCTAGAACATTTTCTCTCTCTAGGCCAAAACAGGTAGAAACAAGATCTTTTATATTTCTGAAGAGGGATTTGACTACAGGGGAAGATACTGGACATCTTGAGAGGCTGGGGAGGAATCTTACATTCTACCCCACTTAAAAAACGCGAGATGTCCTCATCTCGCAGGTGGAGTATGATCTCTTTCATCTTCTTCTTCTTCTTCAATCACTTCCAGTGTTACTGCCTTCAAAAGTGGACGACCGATTTGGGAACAACTCTCTTTGACTTCCCCTATTCTTAGGTGGAGGTCTTGCATTACTTTGGATTGAAACTGCAGGTTGGATAGAGGGTCTATCTCTGGGATTTCCCTGATGTTGACAGATAGAACCTCGATTACTCTGGACGGAAGGGGCTAGAGTCTAGAATCTTGATCCCTGATTTTCCTGCCCCCTGAAAACGTTGATCCAAAAGGAGTTGGGCAATCCATACTACGATGTCCAATTCCTTGACAGTTATAGCATTTCACTCTCTTGTTCAAGGGTGGAACTTCTGAAGTTGAAATCCAGGGGATTGAGTTTCGAAAAAAGGACATTTCTTCCATTCTGAAACTTCCCATATCCTGGGTTTGACCCTGATGTCTCTTAGGCGGAGGAAGGTTGGAATCATCTTCTGGGAATAAAAACCTTTTGAAAGGTGATGGTACTGGCTTTGGCAAGACTTTGACATCAAAGGCTTTGGTGAAATCCTTCGCCATCCGAACTGCTTCGGCCATGGAAACTGGCTTGGCATTCTTCACCAGGATATTCAAAGATTCATTCAGTCCCCGAATGAACCTCGCCATCGGCTATTCTTCATCCAGCGGAGGTGAGTATCTGAGGAGAGGAGGGCGAATGCTTGGTGATATGCTTCAATAGTTCTACTCCCCTGGGTTAACTCTAAGAATTCGTTCATCTTTGTTTCTAAAAATCCGGGAGGACAGAACCTCGTCCTTAGGTAAATTTTGAGATCAGTCCAGGTTTGGGTATTTTGGTCGAGACGGTTTGTCTCGCAGTGGTTTCTCCATGCCACTCTAGGTGTCTCCCCTATCTTCAGCCTTGCAAGAGCCATTTTGCTCTTCTCATTGTACCCGGTGACTTCGAAGTATTCTTCCATTGATTCGATCCACTTCTCCACAGCCTCGCCCAAGTTTTCCCCTTCTCCCTTGAAAGGTCCAAGCTGCGAACTATGAAGAGTTTTACGAACATCCAGGTCGAGCTCTTCTTCATCGAGTTGGGGGTTAACATTTCTACCACGACGACCTCGATCCATGTTCCTATCAATACAAAAATTCTTGTTAAGTCTCTTTATTTACGATTCAATCCGATTTTTGATTCAACTGATTCCGGGGTTCTCTAAATAGGTCGGCTCCCCGAAAAGTCAAGGGATAAAGATACTCATATAGAACGCATTATCAGTTAATAAAATTTGCACTCTTTTGGCACTGCTTCCCCATCCACTCAGGATCATTTATGATGCATTTATAATGAAGTTGAGTACATTAATTATAAAAACAGTAATTTATAAAATAAAAATACCTTTAATCATGTATAAAAATACATTATTTGTTATCCAATGCATCAAAATTGCTCCTGGAAGGCTAAGGAATCTATGCCAGAACAATGCAAATTTGGGCTCTACACAGTAGCGGTGCAGGCTCAAAATTCGCATTGTTCTGGCACTGCTTTCCTAGCCACTCAGAATCATTTTTGATGCATTTATAATCAAGTTGAGTACATTGATTATGAGAAACAGTAATTTACAAGATAAAAATACCGTTAATCATGTGTAAAAATACATTATTTATTACCAATGCATCAGAATTGCTCCTGAAGGGCTGGGGAAGCTGTTCTGACACTACTCCCCCCCAAGCTCTCAGGGTCATTTCTGATGCATTCACAAAAACATTGATGGTACACAAACTAAAAAAAACAATGATATACTTGATGAAAATAAGTTTGCAAAAAATTTATTGTATTCATAAATAAGAAATGATACATCATCTTTACAAAAGCTTTCTTATAATATTGAGCTTCCTTCTCTTTTATTGGGCAGAGTGTGCTCAAGGAGTGATTGGGCTATTTCTCGAGGATCTTCTATGCCTATGCTTTTGGCTATACCTATACGAGCAAGAAGCTTACCCCTAAATCCAGAACCAAAAACATCAAAGAGGCAAGGGGTTTTTTAATTAGAACTATACATTTGGTGCTCTGTGCCATAGAGGCTACACAGAGCACCTTAGAGGCTACACAGAGCACCTTAGAGAGGGATTTCAAAAAGAAGAGAGTGAAGGCAGATTGAGGGGTGTAGTCCCTATGGATAATGGCGATGCCATCCACAAGAAGTCGACCAAGATAATGCCCCAACGCAGCATCATGTCCATGGACCTTGGCTTGGTCTCTGTTTGCTGCCACCTCCCCTAGCAAATGCGTCAATTTCAACCACCCTCTGCAATCAAAGGAAAAATCAAAATATTTTCCTATACATAATTACAAATGTTTCTAGATTGTAAAAGGTCGATTATTACCTCTTGCTCAATGTCTTCTTTTGCCAAAGTGCTGGTGGGGGGCGGAGAAGTCAATCGAGGACTTAGCCTCAACCTTTTTTGGTGCTTTGGTCTCCTCCATTGCTCCAGCAAAGCAAGGGTATCCTTTTCAGCCTCTAGCTTATCTTGTAAGGTTGTGAATTCCTCCTCTGGAACTAGGGCTTGCTCCGCGGTCTCAACCACAGTTTTCTTGACCAAAGTAACTGTCTCTGCGATAGATTCTCCAAGGGGTAATATAGCACTATCTAGGTGAGGACCGAGGTTGGACGTATCAAGGTCCACCTCACATCGCGTGCATATAATGCCTACGCATTCATCCATTCTCAAGCCAGCTGTCTTTTCAAGGTCATGAAGAAATAAGTATTCTTCACATTCCACCACAATGGTGCTCAAGAGATTGATCTCAAGCTCTAGCAGCACCTTGCTCTCCTGGTGTGGGGAAGATGGCCCCGCATCTTCTACTACAGTGGGCTCTTCAGTTGCAGATTGTGCACCCTCTGGAAAGTGCTCTGATGCAAGCTGTTCTACTACACCATCACTCATTTTCCTACTGCCTTCACTTCCTTGTCATCCCTCAAATACCCTGCCAACTGCAATGCAGGCATCTCTACCTCCTCATCCGAATCCTCATCTCGCTGATGTGAGGAACGCAAAAGTGGCGAGCCACGAGAGGAACCTAGTTCCTAAATTGCCCTTCCCCAACCTCTTCACCTCGTGCTTATTGAAGGTACAGTAAGCTCCTACGGGGATGCAGATGTCGATGAAGCATTCAAGGCGCTGGATGTAGGGGTGGGCATATTGTTGAATGTACTTAAGTAGCTCAACCAGCACCCATCGATCATTGGGGCAATGGGGAAAGGAGATGGAGTGGGGAGCCAAGTATTGCTCCATGTATGCAATCTGCGTCTCATAATGTTCGGACGTAAGGGCGAGCAACTTTTCAAAGTTGATTTCACGAGAGAACATGACAAAGAGCTTGCTCCTGCCCGCCCATGGGGTGGTGGAGAGGAACTCACAGAAGTTGTCAAAGTGGGTAGCCATGTGAATGCAAAGAGATAGTGTGAGCTCGTTTGGTTTCTATCGCGTGAAAATGAGAAAGAAGGTACCTTTGGCTATTTATAGTTAAAATTTAAAGTTTGGCCTTTTCACACTAGATCGCTAGACAAAAAAATTACAGTTTGCAAAAATATTAAGATTTCAATTAAACACCTTCACGCTTCACTAAAGTTTCACAGGACTACCACACCTGTAGTCTCCAGAACCTGACTTCATGAAACCACAATTCACGTAACTATAGTTTCACGGAACCTGGGTGCACGGAACCTAACTTCACTTAACTATAGTTTCACAGAAATTGAGTTCACAAAACCATAGTTCACGTAACTATAGTTTCACGGAACGTGGATTCACATAACTATAGTTTCACAAAACTGTAGTTTCATGGAACCACATCTCACGTAACCACATCTCACGTAACCGGAACTTGAGTTCATGAAAACACAGTTCACGTAACTATAGTTTCACGAAACCTGGGTTCGCAAAACCTCACTTCACGTAGCTGTAGTTTCATGGAACCTAGATTCACAGAACCTCACTTCACGTAACTATAGTTTCACGTAATTGTAGTTTCACATGGAACTTGGGAGATGCGTGCCAATAGTTATGAAACGTTATAAGAAACTTAGAAATATTTGAAGGCCATATTCCCATGAGAAGAAGAAATGATCAGCTATACTGCTTCCGCAAGAAGGCTCACCCCATACACACAAGAGGAAACTATGCCACCATTGTCGCAGCAGATGAGGCATGCCCAAACTAGAGGATTTTGGAATACAGTCAGACTAGCAGAAAGAGTACTTAACAATTCCAGAGTATAGCCAAGTCTATATGTGTGTGCCACCAACACAACGGGTTAACCCATTATACATGCCAACTAAGATAAGATGGAAGCCGTTGGAGTTTTAGGAGGCCAAATGGCATGACTCCCATGTCACTTTTCGATCTTCATGCAACATTTCCAAACATATGGGAGCAAAGGAAACAAATGTTTACATGGATACAAGCATGGCAACGTATTCCGGACCCAGCAATTGTGGTGGCAACTGTTAGATTTTTGAAATTGCTAGTGGTCATGACTTGATCAACCTAAAGAGCCCTATGATGGCTATGAAGTTGAGCAACTGAAGTTCGACATGCATCAAGGGCCATCTGACCAGGGCATGATGCTCTATTACCATCGTCGAAGGTGTCTTCCAGCTTAAATGCATGTCATGTTTGAAGACATGGTGGACACAGGATTTTGGCACTCCCACTCAGTGTTCAGACGCACACTCAAGAAGCTTTAATCACAAAGGAATTTCTACCAACATGAGTTCAGTGACCAGGTCTTTAGACCTCAGTAATAGGTTCTGTTGAGGACAAAAATTACATCACGAAGGGGAGAATATTAATCCCATTTTGGATTAACAAGCATGCTCCTCCAATCGAGGACATTAATAAGTGTCATGAAATGGCACTATAAAAGTTGTACATTATGAGATATTGGCCAGCCAAGGCCTAGCTAAGTAAGTTTTGGGGCACCCAAGTATGAATAAGGGCCAAATGTATATAAGGCATTTTCTCATAATGAAAAGACACAATCCCCTTTTGTGCTATAGAGAGCTCTTCTTTATGTCTTGAGAGAGACTGAGAGAGCATTCTAGCATTGTGCCTTTTCTATGCTTGTATGATTCATGCTTGTGTGGGGGAGTGAGACACAGTGATTGCCTTATGCGAGGTGCGAGCCACTCTACGGTGACAGCATGGGGGTGGAGCTTGGAGGCCTCAAAGGACTCAAGTTTGCATTGGTAAGTGCCCTACCATGGTTGTGATCTATTGCTCATCCTTTAGGTGAATACATTGAGCTCCCTCTTGGAGGTGTGGTAGCCCATAACATGCTAGCAATTGTAGTTTGTGTTACTACATAGAGGCTGATCTAGAGAAAGCACTCCTACATTGCCACTCTCATGCTTGGCATAAGGAAGTCCACGGGCATATAATTGCTTCTAGCTCATACACCAATTTGAACAGTATCTCTACTTTCAACCTTGTATGCCATTTTGAATGCCCATAGTATGGATTTCAGCTTCTTCATGTCCCAATTTGTCTGATTTTTATTGATGATGTTTAATATTTTTAGAAGGACCTAGTAGGTGTGTTCCTCTTGTCCATTACAATGTAGATAGTAGACTATTGATTTTTTTTGTATGACCAAGTCTTTAGCCATGATCTCAAATATCACATCATTGAGGAAATGTCCTCCTTAGTCACTTACCACATTTATTGAATATCTAAACCTTGTTTTTGTATTCTCATACAAAAACTTTACCACTACGTATTTGTTAAATTGTCCTCGAGGGACTTTGCTTCTACCCAGTTGGTGGAGTAGTCCGTTTGCGACCAAGATGTAGCAATTGATCTGTATATTTTATTTGCACATTACATCCTTTATTTATGAGTAGAGTTAGTACATTGGATATGCTACATGAACTAGATATCTTAGAAATCTCGTAAGCCATTTTACCTTGCCCAGGAACCTTTCCAGATCCTTTAGATTCTTTGGTGGTAGCATGGTGCGGATTGCCTTTACCTTTTGAGGATCGATGACCAATCCTTCTTTTGACACAATATGAACCCAATAGTTTTCTTAAGGATATTGCAAAGGTGCACTTTATCAAATTTAGATTGAGCCTGGTCTCTTTCTACATCTCTATATGCGTAGCCTCAAGTAGTGGAGGTGTATCGCTCTTCTACCAAACACACTGAAATCATCTACAAATACTTTCATGCGTTTTGTAAGGTATTCATAAAATATTTCCTGGATCATTCTCTGAAATGTTGTAGGTGCATTTTTAGAATGAATGCCATTACATTGGAGGAAAATACACCCCATTCGTGTGATGAAAACAATAAGTTCTTCTTGTCTTCTAGTACCATGTAGACCTCATTATATAGCCACTGAAACCATTGAGGAATGACTATATTTCATGATCTATGATGCAATGTAGCAGTAAATCTGAAGGGCAAAGGAAACGGATGCAAGATTGTTGCTATATTCAGTTTCCTGTAATCTACACAAACGCTAATCTTTAGATTATTTTTTGGCACTATCACTATTGGTGATATCCACATGGCCTTCTCTAAGTTAGATAAGTGAATTTGACTTTGAGCATATTTTTCCCATATCCACCATGAATAGCATGGCCATATGGGGGTTTTTCCTTATTATTTCTTCCTCATCATCATCTACTTCATCTATGAGATTCAAAAAAAAATTAATGTAGCAATTGCACCAACTACTTTTTGATAGGCGTGTCCCTTCGAATTCTTTAAATTGAAATCTTTGTCTTCATTTTACTCCTTTTGATGGAGATACTGTCATCTTTTTGACCTTGGAATGCTTCAACCATGGTCTACCTAAAAGCATCATGGATAGGAGCATTGTGTTTGTAAGGTGCTAGATTAGTGTTCATTTTTTTATGCCAGAAAAGCTGTGCTCCAAAAAAAGTTTCCACCTAGGTAACAAACTTTCAATTTTCAAGCTAAAATGTAATATTTAAAAATAAAAATATTTTAAAGCTTTTTTAAACTATAACCTATCTGAATTTAATAATTTAAAATCCTTTAATCTTATCTTTTAGAAAATATTTTCATATTAGGATGTGGAAATTTGGGATTACACTACACATGCGTTCTCTTAATCTTGCCTTTTAGGAAATATTTTCATTTTAGGAGGTGTGAATCTAAACATGGGTTTTTTATTCCTAGCATTTGTAACTATATGAAGTTCCAACGGTTCAACAAAAGAGGGATTGGCATTTAGAAGGTTTGTAAGATTCCTCTCTCCAGCTTTTGAGGTGTAAAGGTGTAAAAACCTCCCCTTCTGTTCTTGTAATTATTCCCCTCTCTGAAATAGAAGAAAGATCTTGTTTTACCTTGTTTTGGTCTAGAGAGAGAAAAAGTTTAGAGAGAGATAATCTGAAATTAAGATATCTTTGGATATAAAATCCTCCTAATGTCTAAAATAGATTCCCCTAAAACAAAAATTTAAAAAGAACTTTCCAATGTGCATTTGGAATTAATTGAAAATGTGTATACAGGACCTTAGCCTAAGGGTCTACATTTTCAGAAATTTTGGGATTATGGTGTCCAATTAAGATTCCAATGGGCCAATTGGATTAACCCAAGTGTTGGGATGAGTAAATGCTCACATAAGATGAAGAGTTGACTGAGTACAAGGTTTATTAGTAAAAATGAGATATTATTAAAAAAATGAGATATTTTGGAATAATGATGCATTTTTGACACCTTAGTAAGGAGAGGGAGACTCTTGAGGTAGGCGCCTAATTCACACATGTGGATGAGTTTTTAATTCAAAAAATTTGTAATATTTTTATCTCTCCTCTCTCCTAGATCAAACCAAATAAAAAAGGGAGCCAAACTGGTCCAAATCTTGTCCAAATTGAGTCAAATTGAACCTGGAAAATTCTAGAACCCAATTGGACTTGGTTAGTGGCCTCCCTCACCTATAAATATATCCTTAATCTTTTGTAAAAAAATCTATGAACTATACCATGCCAGTATTACATTAAAATAATAATATTTTCTATTATCCCTTAAAAATCCTCTACTTTTGGAGAGATTGGAGCTTCTCTCTCTCTTCAACAATCCTTGGAGCTTTCTTCTCAACATACTAAACCAATTGATTGGTTGGGGGCTTCCTTCTAAGATAAACAAGCAAGCCAAACCTAAAGGCAAGAAGAACTTCATGGTTTTTGATTATATTCTCAATGATTGCACTTCTCAACCCCTGTCAAGCTTGAGAAGTTTCAAATTAATTATTTTCAATGCAAATCAAGCTTTCCATAAAAATTCTAATGATTGATCACAAAAAAGTTAATCTTTATGCTTAATTAGGATGCTTTTTATGTATATCTCTCTCTCCCTAAAGAATAGTCATTCCTATTACTAATTCTTTAGCAAATGAATTCTTCTCATTAATAAATTCTTAATTCAAAATCAATCTCTAAGCTTGTAAAGCTAGAGGTTAGAAAAATGACTTTTTATGCTTTTATGTTAATAAAATTATGGTAAATTTATGATTTAACTCCATAATTTGGATTTAAGATTAAGGATAGTTATTCTATCATAATTGTATTGCAAAGTCTTATTATTTCTAGAAATATTAAAAATTATTAGTAATAGTAGTAGCGAAGCTATGGTAAATTTTTTAGAAATTAATACAAAGCTCATTTTTATGCATAATGTGAAAAGAGGACTTCCTACCATATTCTAGGATTGAATATCCTTTACTAAAAGAATGATTTTCATCATATTCATGGAAAACTAATTTTTAGTGTTTATGCATAAATAAGTAATTAAGAAAAGAGAAAATTTTGGTAATTTTATTTTTATGCAAAAAGAGGAATTCCCATGACATTTGGAATTCAATCATTTAAATGGTAAAAGTGAGATTCTTGGCATAATTGAAATAATGGATATTTTTATTAAAGAAAAGAAGAATTTTAGATAAATTTATTTTATGATAAAAGAGGAAATCCCATGACATTTGGAATTCAATCATTTAAATGGTAAAAGTGGAATTCTTGGCATATTTGAAATAATGGATATTTTTATTAAAGAAAAGAGGAATTTTAGATGACTTTATTTTATGATAAAAGAGGAATTCCCATGACATTTGGAATTCAATCATTCAAATGGTAAAAGTGGAATTCTGGGCATATTTGAAATAATGGATATTTTTATTAAAGAAAAGAGGAATTTTAGATAAATTTATTTTATGATAAAAGAGGAATTTCCATGACATTTGGAATTCAATCATTTAAATGTAAAAAGAGGAATTCCCATGATATTTGATATCCAAGAAATTAAATGAAAAAAAGAGAAATTTTTAGCATAATTCAAATTATTAGTATTTATCAAAAGTGGAATTTTGAGCATTATTGGAAAATATGGGTAGAATTGATTTTTGTAAATCCCATGAATCTTTTACTCAAAAGAAGAATATTGAATATATTTCACTTGAGAAATTTGAGAAAGAATATGAAAATATCCATCGAGAAAAAGTACCTTTAACTAGGCCAAGCAATTGGTAGAAATTTGAGAAAGAATATGAAAATATCCATCGAGAAAAAGTACCTTTAACTAGGCCAAGTAATTGGCAGAAATTTAGAAAAAGTCCCATCGGTATTGCAAGTAGAAAATGTTACTAAATGTGAATAAGATGAGAATACGATGTGATAAGATGTGAATGCAATGTGATAGGATGCGAGTGGATGTGAGTGGATGTGATAAGATGTGTGTGGATGTGAATGTGATGTAAATGGATGTGGATGGGATGTGATGTGATATAAGTGATGTGATATAAATGGGTGTGGATGTGATGTGATGTAAATGGATGTGGATGTGAGGAGATGTGGATGGGATGTGATATGTAAATGGATGTGGATGTGATGAGATGTGGATGGGATGTGATGCAATGTAAATGAATGTGGATGTGGATGTGGATGTGAAGAGATGTGGATGGAATGTGATGTGATGTAAATGGATGTGGATGCGAATGTGATGAGATGAGATTGAGATGTGATAATATGTGAAAGGATGTGATGTGATGTAAATGGATGAGAATGAGATGTGGACGTGATGTAATGTGGATGGGATGTAATGTGGACGTGATGTAATGTGGACGTGATGTAATGTGGATGGGATGTATGTGATGTGATGTGGATGTAATGAATGAGATGGATGTGAATGGATGCGATGAAATGTGAATGGATGACGTGATGTGATGTGAATTGAGATAGATGTGAATGAATGAGATGTGATGTGAATCGGGATAGATGTGAATGAATGAGATGTGATGTGATGTGAATCGGGATAGATGTGAATGGATGAGATGTGATGTGATGTGAATCGGGATAGATGTGAATGGATGAGATGTGATGTGAATCGGGATAGATATGAATGGATGAGATGTGATGTGATGTGGTATGGACATGGGTAGATGTGAATGGATGAGATGTGATGAGATTGTTGAGATATCGAGCTCGTCTAGTGAGGCGGTGGCCACTGATGACCCGCCTGGGGGATAGGCCCCACACTTACACCACTGGCATGGTTGGTGAGATCATGGGAGATATGCGGCCAATGGGATGACAGGCTGTGTGACAGCCATTCTAGAGATTAGCATAGTTATAGCGCCAGCTCATTTAGTCGGGTTCACACTATAGAGAACCTGTGTATGTATTGGTTGAGTACCTTTCATATTATGTGTACTCTTATTCTTGTATATGGGGTGTTGAGTGTTGAGTAGAGAAGAAGAAGATTTTCAGCCTCTCACCTTGTGTGTTTTCTATTAGGGTTTTGTGAGTGTGTGTGTGTGCTTGCAAGAGCTCAAGCTCTCTTCCCCCCTGCATCTTTTCATGGTATCAGAGCCTAGTTCGTGCTTAGGGCTGAGCTGCAAGCAAGAGAACCACAGGAAGCGGTACGAGGGTAAGAGCTTCAACTACTCTTCCCTATTGTGTTGGTGACTACACCCTTGTCGGGAGCTCTACGGGAGGCACCGGCAAACGATCTCTGATTGAGGAGCTTTCTTCGCGGGAGTAAAGCTATAGGGCAACTATACAGTCCTTTGGACTAAATTTTCGGGTCGAAAACGCGTTTCGGGCGCGTCTGGACCTCCGTTTTTCAGAAAACAGGCGATTTCAAGCACTGCGGGTAAGTCATCGATTCTCTGCAGAACTATGTTTTAAGTACTGCAGGAAGACAGATTGACTGTGCAGACATTGTGGGTGCTGCAAAGAGGTCTACAGTTGCCATTGGGTGTATGTATGCACATTGAGGTCACTGGTTGTGACATTTGAGTGGATTGCAGTACCGCTGTGCAGAAAATACAGCAGTTGTGCAGGAAAAACCAGAGTGCAGTTTCTGGTAAAATTGTGTGTTTGGCAAGATGTCTAATGATGGCATAACACAGATTGTGGCTGAGAAGCTGGATAAGAATAACTTCCATGCTTGGAGGTTCAGGTTGACTAATTTCTTGATGGGAAAAGGCTATTGGGACTACATAGAAGGTGAACATGAAGAGGCACCGGAGATACCGGATATAAATCCTACTGCTGCAGATGTGAAAGAGTTTAAAGAATGGAACCAAGGAGCCAGGAAGGTTATGTATTGGCTATCCATTAGTATACAGGACACCATGATTGGGCACATTCAGGATGCCAAGTCTCCCAAGGAGGCGTGGGACACCTTGGTAAAGCTCTATGAAACAAATACCAAGGCACGTAAGATACAGTTGAAGAATGAACTTCATACTGTGGAGAAAAAGAGCATGTCTGTGAATGACTATGCGCTGAAGATAAAGGGTATTGTGGAATCCCTTGCATCTATTGGTGTGTCAGTAGATGATGATGACAAGGTGGAAGTCTGTTTACGTGGTCTCGGGCCACAATACAAGGCGTTAAGACGTCTATTCAGACTCGGGAAAACATTCCCAACTTTACAGATTTGGTGTCTATGCTGATTATCGAAGAGAAGAACTTGGGTGAAGACCAACAGTCTTCATAAAGCAAAAACAGTTCAGAGCAACAGGCCTTCTACACGAGTTCAGGAAGAGGACGAGGTAGAGGGACGCGGTCAAGGAGGTGGCCGAACAGGTAATCAGAATTATGGCCAGCAGCAGCAACAACAACAACAGTCCCAGAATCAACAACAACAACAACACGCAGGTGGAAGAGGCAAATTCAGAGGCAGGGGGAGTCAAAGAGGCCGTGGAAATTGGCAAAGGCAATATAATGATGCACGTGAATGCTATTATTGTGGTAAGCCTGGACATGTGCAGTCAGAATGTTATAAGAAGCAGGTTGACATGCAAAATGGGAAAGTGCAGCAAAACAACTATGCATCCTCAAGCAGAAATAATGAGGATAATGAAAGGTTGTTTGTTATGCAGCATGTTGTGAATGCCATGTCTGAAAACGCTGATGCAGCACAAAAAGATAATGTATGGTATGTGGATTCAGGCGCTTCGAACCACATGACGAGTCATGGGGAGTGGTTCAAGGAGATGAAAAACCCGGAAAGACCAGGTTTTGTGGAAACAGGGGATGACACTGCTCATCCAATTGCCCACATTGGAGATGTGCCATTGTCTATGCAGGATGGCAAAGTGAAGTACCTTACAGATGTACTTCATGTACCGAACATAACAAAGAATCTGGTTTCAGTTGGCGAGATGATTGAGCAGGGTTTGCAGGTTCAGTTTGTTATGTTGAAGATTTCAAAGACAAGTGCAGGTTGGTTGCAAAAGGCAACAGAGTGGGCAGAATGTTTACGTTGGATGTAGACATGCCTGAAATGAGTGCTACGATGTTTGCAAATGGTTCAGGAGTTGTTGCAGACACAGACATATGGCATAAAAGAATTGGACATGTAAATGTGCAGAGATTGAAGTCTCTGCAGACAAAAGGAATTGTGACAGGGCTGCCAAAATTTAAAGTGGAAGGTATGCAGAAAATATGTGAAGCATGCCAATTTGGGAAGCAAACAAAGCATGTGTTTCCACGTAACAGATATGTGAGCAGAAATGCACTAGATGTTGTGCATTCAGATGTATGGGGTCCTACGAAGACCGTGTCTATGGGAGGCTGCAGGTACTATGTCACTTTCATTGATGACCACACAAGGAAAGTGTGGGTATATTTCATGAAGGAGAAGAGTGAGGTGTTCACTCACTTTCAGAATTTCAGAGTTTTGGTTGAAAAGCAAACAGGGAAATATGTAAAGTGCCTAAGGTCAGATGGAGGGGGAGAATACTTCTCCAATGAGTTCTCTGAATTTTTGAAGAAGAATGGTATTCGGAGACAGTTCACATGCAGATACACTCCGCAGCAAAATGGAGTTGCTCACCGGAAAAACAAACACATTGCTGAGATTGCGCGAGCATTGATGGAAGAGAAGAATATGCTGCATTGTTATTGGGCTGAGGCTGTTTCTACAGCAGTATACATCATGAACAGGACTCCAACTACAGCCATACATGATGTAACTCCCCAGAGGAGAGGTTTACTGGCAGAAAACCAGATTTGTCTCATCTGAAAGTCTTTGGATGCATTGCATACGTGCATGTGCCAGATGAGCTGAGAACTAAGCTGGATCCGAAAGCTGAAAAATGTGTGTTTATTGGATATTCCCTTGAGCAAAAGGGATACAGGTGTTATAACCCTACTACACGTGAGTTGAGGGTAAGCAAGGATGTTGTTTTTGATGAGATGAGCAGCTGGTATGCTGCTGAAAAAGAAGCTGTTGGGGCTGATGTGAGTGGAAGTGTGGTTGCACAGAATGCAGGTCAGCAATCACAGTCTTTGAGTGGACCAGGAGAGTCCTCATCTACTGGGTCTATTGATAGACCATGGAGTGGCAGGCTGCGTCATAATACCAGTCCTGCAAATGTGATTAGTACATCACGTAAAGGAAAAGAGAAAGTGGTTGAGCCCCTTGGTATGCCTGACATTTCTGCAGGGCATTCTCATGTTGATGGAGAGTCTAGTGGCTCAGATATGAGCCTTGATGAGGAGCTTGGGATCCCAGCAATGAGAACACCTGGTGTAAAGAAGGCTATGGAAGCCATGAATGAAAAGCTGCGAAGATCAGGGAGAGTGAAGAACCCTGTGCAGAGATTTACATATGATGGTTATGTGGCACATCACTATGCATATATGGCAAAGGTTGTGCAGGTTGTAGAGCCCACATGCATTGATGAGGCTGTTGGAAATGTGTGTTGGGAGAAAGCTATGGATGAGGAGATGGATGCACTATATGGAAATGAAACTTGGGACTTAGTGCAATTGCCTGAAGGCAAGAAAGCCATTGGATGCAAGTGGGTGTACAAAGCTAAACATAACAGTGATGGAAGCATAAACAGGTACAAGGCTAGATTGGTAGTCAAAGGATATGCGCAGACATATGGGATTGATTATGAGGAAACTTTCAGCCCAGTTCCAAGATGGCAACGGTGAGAGTTGTGATAGCAGTGGCTGCATCAAAGCAATGGTCTTTACATCAGATGGATGTAAAGAATGCATTCTTGCATGGGGATTTGCAAGAAGAGGTGTATATGTTGCAGCCACCTGGTTATGAGGATGTGGGTCACCCCGAGCATGTTTGCAGGTTGAAGAAAGCCTTGTATGGCTTAAAGCAAGCACCAAGAGCATGGTCTGACAAGATTTCTGAATATCTTGTCACTATTGGCTTTCATGTAGCCAATGCAGATTTCTCATTGTATGTGAGACATGGTGATAGAGGGGTTGTGCTTGTTGTCATCTATGTAGATGACTTGATCATTACGGGGGACCATGATGCAGAGATCTTTGATGTAAAGATCCTGCTTAGACAGAAGTTCGAGATGAAGGATCTGGGGGAGCTCAGATATTTCTTGGGCATTGAGGTGATTAGGTCACCACATGGTATTGGATTATAGCAGAGACAGTATGGCTTGGACATGTTATCCAAGTATGGTATGACAGGCTGTAAGCCTATTTCTGTGCCATTAGATCAGAATGGCAAGTTGAGTGCAGATTCAGGAGAGATCTTGGTGGAGGATCCTACTATGTACAGACGCATAGTAGGAAGTTTGATCTACATGACGATCACCAGACCAGATTTGAGCTATGCTGTTGGGTTGGTGAGTCAGTTTATGCAGGTTCCACGGAAACCGCATTTGGATGCAGTGAGACGCATACTGAGGTATGTGAAGTCTACTTTGCATTGTGGACTATTCTATGAGACTGGGACAGAGATATGTGTACATGGGTACACAGATGCTGATTGGGCTGGTAGTATCTCAGATCGAAGATCTACCAGTGGATTCATGTTTTCTTTGGGGAGTGCTGCTGTGACTTGGAGCAGCAAGAAGCAGCCTACGGTTGCTCTATCAAGTACAGAGGCCGAGTACAGAGGAGCTGCTATGGCAGCATGTGAGGTAGCTTGGTTGAGAAAGCTACTTGCAGATTTGGGTCTATCAGTGGATAGACAAGTTGTCATTTTCTGTGACAACATTAGCAGTATACAGTTGGCCAGGAACCCAGTCTTTCATGCTCGTATGAAGCACATAGAGGTCCACTACCACTTCGTCAGAGAGAAGGTCTTGGCAGGAGACCTTGATCTTGTTTATGTCAGCACAGAGGATCAGGTAGCTGACATCTTCACCAAAGCATTGGGTACAGAGAAGCTCCGCAGATTCAGGGCTTCGCTTGGTGTACATGAGATGGAGTTGAGCTCGAGGGGGAGTGTTGAGATATCGAGCTCGTCTAGTGAGGCGGTGGCCACCCACTGATGACCCGCCTGGGGGATAGGCCCCACACTTACACCACTGGCATGGTTGGTGAGATCATGGGAGATATGCGGCCAGTGGGATGACAGGCTGTGTGACAGCCATTCTAGAGACTGGCATAGTTATAGTGCCAGCTCATTTAGTCGGGTTCACACTATAGAGAACCTGTGTATGTATTGGTTGAGTACCTTTCATATTATGTGTACTCTTATTCTTGTATATGGGGTGTTGAGTGTTGAGTAGAGAAGAAGAAGATTTTCAGCCTCTCACCTTGTGTGTTTTCTATTAGGGTTTTGTGAGTGTGTGTGTGTGCTTGCAAGAGCTCAAGCTCTCTTCCCCCCTGCATCTTTTCAGAGATGTGATTGGATGAGAATGGATGATGGACGATGGGAATACATATGATTGGATGTGGATTAAGCAATGTGAATTGATGTAGAAGAATGTGGAATAAAACGAGAAATGATGTGGAACAATGTGGAAAGATGAGAGTTTGTTAGAAACTATATTTATGACCTGTTTTTAAATGACTATTATATGTCAAAAATGCTTGGGAAGCATTTTGACCATCTTGTGAATGAGGTCGTGGAGACCTAATTGATAAAGTTGCAATAGTTGACGGAGAGTCAACGGAGGACGTCTCGCGTAGCAAGGTCCGACCGAGGTCTTGACCAGCCTCGGTTCGATTTAAATGGTGAGCTGTCGGTACGGTGGATGAGGGACCAAGGAAGCACCCTCTATGAGTGAAGCGTTAGGTGACCTACGAACGAACCTAGAGGGTGTTGACCATACAGTGCTTGGGCTCTTGGTCGCCGAAGATACCCACACGTGCATCGAGGAAGAAAATGGAACAATGAGTTAGAGTTGTTTTATGAACTCGGGCATGGATCTGGTTAATTGTCCTTGTGTTGTTGGTCCTCAACGAATGAGTTCATGGCTCTTTTATATGGATCTGTTGGGTGATCTTGCTGATCTTCAACGGGGAGTCCATCTGGATTTTTATAAGTGAATATTTTTTCGAGTACTATGAGCTAGGAACTATTGAAAAGGCCCCTGATTGAGTGAACAGGTGGTGAGCGATCTGGTGGCCAATGATGCCATAGGTACACCGATGAAAGAATGATTGGAAATTAGAATTCAATCTAGATATTTTGGAGGATTATGATCAACGATACTATGGTTTCATTAAAACGTTGTTTTAAAGACAGCCGAATTTGTGAAATAGGCAATTTCATATTGGGTATGTAAGTGGTGTGACTATCTTGAAGTTTGCTTGGGAGCTCTTTCCCTTGTACCCGGGGCAAAACATAACTAAATTCTTAAATGGATCCTATCACTACAGTGTTTGGGTAGTTGGCTAACCCATGGGACTAGATGGGGTTAGGCTGGACTGGTGGATCCTTAAAATGAGACTCAATTTTGTTATGGTACGATAGATGAAGTGAATCTCGGATAGTCCTTGTTCTATGGAAAAGAATCAATGGTTGTGCCTCTGGATGAGGAAAAAAGCATTGGTCTCTATCATCCAAGTGCAAGTCTCTTCCTTGATCTGATCATGTGACTTTTACGGGTTCGGTCGGATCAGTTTGGTTAGTTCAGGCTCTTGACTACGTGAGGAATTGCCCGTGCTTTTTGGGCAAGGGAAGTTTTTTTGGGTTTGGTTTTGGAAGAACCGAGGGATTAGTCTTTTGTCCGGATATCCGTGGGTGGTGGGCAAGGCCCTGAGTGATGAGAGGCTCTGCCCTGTGCAAGAAGTGCTACTTTTGCTGTAGCACCCCCGATTTTGTTGCGCAGAGGGGGCAGGGATCTTTCAGAGCTGGTATCAAAGCGAATTGGTTAAAGTGGATCAACCGAGAAGCAAGTAATGTCAAAGATTTATGAATTACCAATAAAAGATTATAATTGTGTGATGAAATTCATACAAATTGATATTCAAAATAAAAATTCATAATTTGGTAATTGGATCTTTAGATGGAAGTACCGCAATTGTATGGAATCCCTGACTTGATTCTTAAGGCCTAGATATGATGGTATTTACCTTATAACTCCAAGGACCGTGACTACCCGTATATATCGTGGGTATATCTACAGCTCTTTACTGACAATATATACGAGTAAATCCTTATAAGACCTTGAAATTATAAGTAAAAATGCTATCTAGGTGATGAATTCGAATGCTGGTTGATATGATTTTAGAATTCTGGTTGAGAATTAATGAGTTGATTTGGATTCTGATTGAAAGATAATGATTCCTGAATTCTAGCTGAAAGAAGATAAGTTTTACAAAGCCACAATGAGGATGAATGGGATGAATCCCAGTGATGATGATAGTAACTGGAATGACGATTGTGACTTCAGCAAATCACTATGAGATTAGTGGATTGTGCCGACAGATTTCTATTGTTTGACCTTGACCCAGTGACTCTAATTAAGGGATGACAAATTGAGAACCTGCATAATTGAAATTCTCGTGGAGGAATGTTCAGATGGAATTTTTGGTCTGATGGACCATCACTGTGTTAAGAATATGAATGAATTATTCTCTGATAATGAGTTCTGTATGTTCTTCTTGTAGAAGGGATCTTTATCCCATGATTCTGTGGGAGGCTAACCAATCTAAAGAACCCCAAAATCAGTTGGATCTAAAGTTGTATTTGAATGTAAATAAAGGGACTTAACATGAATTTTCGTATTGATAGGATCATGGATCGAGGTCATCGTGGAAGGAATGATAACCCCCAACTCAATGAGGAAGAGCTCGACTTGGATGTTCGTAAAACTCTTCATAGATTGCAGCCTGGACGTTTCAAGGGTGAAGGGGAAAACTTGGGCGAGGCTGTGGAGAAGTGGATCGAAGCAATGGAAGAATACTTCGATGTCACCGGGTACAATGAGAAGAGTAAAATGGCTCTTGCAAGGCTGAAGATAGTTAGAAATAGCTAGAGTGACATGGAGAAACCACTGCGACATAAACCGTCTGGATCGGAACACCCAGAGGAATGATCTCAAAATTTACCTAAGGAAGAGATTCTGTCCTCCCGGCTTTTTGGAAACCAAGATGAACGAATTCTTAGAGTTAACCCAGGGGAGCAGAACTATTGAAGTGTATCACCAAGCGTTCGCTCTCCTCCTCAAATACTTGCCACCGCTGGATGAAGAACAAATGATGGCAAGGTTCATTTGGGGACTGAATGAACCTTTGAATATCCTAGTGAAGAATGCCAAAGCCTATTTCCATGGCTGAAGCAATGCGGATGGCAAAGGATTTCGCCAAGGCCTTCCATGTCAAGGTCCCGCGCCTAAAGCCAGCACCATCATCTTTCAAAAGATTTCTAGCTCCGGAAGGTGATTCCAATCTCCCATCGCCTAAGAGACAACAAGGTCAAGCTCAGGATATGGAAAGTTCCAGAATGGAAGAAAGGTCCTTTTCTCGGAACTCAATTCCCTGGAATTCAATTTCAGAAGCTCCACCCTTGAACAAAGAAGTGAAATGCTATAACTGTCAAGGATTTGGACATCGTAGTATGGATTGCCCAAATCCTTTTGGATTAAGATTTTCGGGGTGGGAAAATCAGGGACCAAGATTCCAAACTCCAGCTCCTTCCTTCCAGAGTAAACAGGTTCCTTTCCGCCAAAATCAGGGAAATCCCAGAGGTAGACCCTCTAACCAACCCTCAGTTTCAATCCAAAGTAATGCAAGACCTCCGCCTCATAATAGGGGAATTCAAAGAGAGATGTTCCCAAATCGGCCGTCCACTTCCAAGGCAGTAATGCTGGAAGTGATTGAAGAAGAAGAAGATGAAAAAGATTATACTCCACCTGCGAGAAGAGGACACCTCACGTTTTTTAAGTGGGGTAGGATGTAAGATTCCTCCCTCCAGCTTTTGAGATGTAAAGGTGTAAAAACCTCCCCTTCTGCTCTTGTAATTATTCCCCTCTCTAAAATAGAAGAAAGATCTTGTTTTACCCTGTTTTGGCCTAGAGAGAGAAAAACTCTAGAGAGAGATAATCCTAAATTAAGATATCTTTGGATATAAAAATCCTCCTAATGTCTAAAATAGATTCCCTTGAAACAAAAATTCAAAAAGAACTTTCCAATGTGCATTTGGAATTAATTGAAAATGTGTATAAAGGACCTTAGCCTAAGGGTCTACATTTTTAGAAATTTTTGGATTATGGGCCAATTAAGATTCCAATGGACCAATTGGATTAATCCAAGTGTTAGGATGAGATAAATCCAAAGAATAAAAGAAAATGCCCAAAAATGAGTGGATGAGTACAAGGTTTATTAGTTAAAAACTATGAGATATTAATAAAAATGACATATTTTAGAATAATGATGCAGTTTTGACACCTTAGTAAGGAGAGGGGGACTCTTGAGGTAGGCACCTAATTCACACATGTGGATGAGTTTTTTGAGAAGTTTCAAATTAATTATTTTCAATGCAAATCAATCTTTCTATAAGAATTCTAATGATTGATCACAAAAAAGTTAATCTTTATGATGCTTTTTATGTATATCTCTCTCTCCCAAAAGAATAGTCATTCCTATTACTAATTCTTTAGAGCAAATGAATGCTTCTCATTGATAAATTCTTAATTCAAAATCAATCTCTAAGCTTGTTAAGCTAGAGGTTAGGAAAATGGCTTTTTATGCTTTTATGTTAATAAAATTATGGTAAATGTATGATTTAATTTTATAATTTGGATTTAAGATTAAGGATGGCTAATCTTTAATAATTGTATTACAAAGTCTTATTCTTTCTAGAAATATTAAAAATTACAAGCGACGCTATGGTAAAATTTTTAGAAATTAATACATAGCTCATTTTTATGCATAATGTGAAAAGAGGACTTCCTACGATATTCTAGGATTGAATATCCTATGCTAAAAGAATGATTTTCATCATATTCATGGGAAACTAATTTTTAGTGTTTATGCATAAATAAGTAATTAAGAAAAGAGACAATTTTGGTAATTTTATTTTTATGCAAAAGAGAAATTTCCATGACATTTGGAATTCAATCATTTAAATGGTAAAAGTGAAATTCTTGGCATAATTGAAATAATGGATATTTTTATTAAAGAAAATAATAATTTTAGATAAATTTATTTTATGATAAAAGAGGAATTCCCATGACGTTTGGAATTCAATCATTTAAATGGTAAAAGTGAAATTCTTGGCATATTTGAAATAATGGATATTTTTATTAAAGAAAAGAGAAATTTTAGATAAATTTATTTTATGATAAAAGAGGAATTTCTATGACATTTGGAATTCAATCATTTAAATGGTAAAAGTGGAATTCTTGGCATATTTGAAATAATGGATATTTTTATTAAAGAAAAGAGAAATTTTAGATAAATTTATTTTATGATAAAAGAGGAATTCCCATGACATTTGGAATTCAATCATTTAAATGGTAAAAGTGGAATTCTTGGCATATTTGAAATAATGGATATTTTTATTAAAGAAAAGAGAAATTTTAGATAAATTTATTTTATGATAAAAGAGGAATTCCCATGACATTTGGAATTCAATCATTTAAATGGTAAAAGAGGAATTCCCATGATATTTGAGATCCAAGAAATTAAATAGAAAAAAGAGAAATTTTTAGCATAATTCAAATTATGATTATGATATGGGTAGAATTGATTTTTGTAAATCCCATGAATCTTTTCTCAAAAGAAGAATATTGAATATATTTCACTTGAGAAATTTGAGAAATAATATGAAAATATTCATCGAGAAAAAGTACCTTTAACTAGGCCAAGCAATTGGCATAAATTTAGAAAAAGTCCCATCGGTATCGAAAGTAAAAAATGTTACTAAATGTGAATAAGATGAGAATACGATGTGATAAGATGTGAATGCAATGTGATAGGATGCGAGTGGATGTGATAAGATGTGAGTGGATGTGATAAGATGTGAATGTGATGTAAATAGATGTGGATGTGAAGAGATGTGGATGGGATGTGATGTGATATAAATGGATGTGGATGTGAAGAGATGTGGATGGGATGTGATGTGATGTAAATGGATGTGGATGTGATGAGATGTGGATGGGATGTGATGCAATGTAAATGAATGTGGATGTGGACGCCCCAGTTGATTAACTGGTATCTTAACAACCCGAGTTTTCCTTGTGTGTCTTAAGGTTCTTTTTGCCAGAGGTAGCAGAACCTCCTCTATAGTATCAGTTGGCTTTAGTTTGCCTTTTACCCATTTGTGTCATCACTTTCATAATAACGCCCCAGTTGATTAACTGGTATCTTAACGACTCGGGTTTTCCTTGTGTGTCTTAAGGTTCTTTTTGCCAGAGGTAGCAGAACCTCCTCTATAGTATCAGTTGGCTTTAGTCTACCTTTTACCCATTCTTTTATGTCTGTCCATAGGGTTGGTGAATTGAGTAACAGTTTCCCTAATGGCATTTGTACATGCGTGGATAGTACAACCCCGCAAGACTTCCTATGTCTCTGGGTTCTTTGGAGATTGAGGGTTCCCCCAGGTGTTGTGTGTCTTGCATTCATCCATAGGGAAGGAATGGATGGACTCACCCAGCGCATTTTCCTCAAACATTCTAGACATTGTGTTTGCTTGAGATCCCTCTTCTGTTTCTTTTGGAATTGGAGTAGGTACGTCCAATTCCCTTTCCCTTGTTGGCTCGTTTCCTGGATACATTGTATCCCTGACCTAGTTAGCCCTTAGCTTGGCTTCATGAAGCTGTTGGCATTATTCTACTAAGGCCCTGGCATCTTCGAGCTTTCTTATTTCCTCATCGGCATTGGGGTACTCACCGACTCCTTTAGGAGTTGTTGGTTGCTCCCTTTGCTCCTCTAGGTTCGGCCCTTTGTGGTTGATCCTTTGATACCCCTCTTCTCTTGATCCTTTGATACCCCTCTTCTCTTGATTGGGTGGATCTGGTGTTGATCGTATCTTCTTCGGATCCATCTTGGATTGTGACCCTTGTGTCACCCTTACCCACTTTTTTCACTCCTCTCAATGCGGCCAATTCTGGAAGAAGTCGCATCTGCTCGGTTCTTTCCCTTGTCTCCTAATTGAGCTTGGGCTTGTGTCAGGATATTGAGTGGTGTGATATTTCTAGGTTGCACACTAAGGGTCCGGATGGTGGCTTGATTAGCAGTAGAAGTCAAACCACTTGTGTCGTATGGACAATCCTTCATCAAATGATCAATACCGCATTTAGTACAAGTGAGTACTGGCATGTCATTGGGTGTAGCAGAGTCACTTGTTGGGGTTGGTGCATATGAACCATATTCTGGTTTGGGCACTCAGCGATTCGATGCAACCCTGCGCAGCCAAAACATTGTAGCGGTCCTCTCCTCATGTTCGAGTTCATGTCCTTGCCCTTCCATTATACTGTGGTTTAAAACATAGGTATTGGTGTGTTATTCTGTAGTAGGACGTAGAATTCAGGTGTGACCTCCGTAGTTTCCTCATAGTACTCTCCGCTTAGTTCTACTTCACGTACCACATCAACATCTTCTGATGGCTCTTCAATGAATACTTGGTTGATTTTAGCCTGCGGTGGTTGTGGTGGTAGAACTGGTGGGTGGTGGCAGAGATGAAGTGTCTTGTACCCAAAACATTCCCCTAGGTAAATAGGAAGAGTTGGGTTGTCCTGCAGTAGTAGTGATCTAAGAAGCAAGAAATGTTAAAAATTTATGAATTACCAGCAGTGAAAGATTGTAATTGTGTGTTAAAACCCATACGAATTGTGTGTTAAAACCCGTACGAATTGATATTCAGAATGAAAATTCATAAATTGGAAATTGGGTTTTTAGATGGAAGTACCGCAATTGTGTGGAATCCCCGACTTCTTGAGGCCTACATATGATGACATTTCCCTTATAGCACCAAGGACCGTGACCACCCGTATATACCGTGGGTATAATTGAAGCTCTATATTGACAATATATACGAGTGAATCTAAGACCTTGAAGTTATGAGCAAAAATTCTATCCTAGATGATGATTTTTGGAATGCTGGTTGATATGATTTTAGAATTCTGGTTGAAAATTGATGAATTGATTTGGATTCTGATTAAAGGATGATTATTTTTGAATTCTGGTTGAAAGTAGATGAGTTTAATAAGTCATGATGGTGATGAATGGAGAGATTTCTAGTGATGATGTTAGTAGCTTGGTAGACGATCAAGACTTTCAGCAGATCACTATAAGATAAGTGGATCGTGCTGACAAATTGGTCGCAGCTTGCCTGTTGGCCTAGTGGACCCAATTATGGAATGACAAATTGAGAACCTGTATAATTGAAATTCTCGTGTGGAAAATGTTCAGATATTAATTGGAAATTATTGGTCTCGTTGACCATTATTATGTTAAGGATATGAATGATCTATTTTCTGATAATGAGTTCTATGTGTTTCTTCTTATAGAAGGGATCTTTATCCCAAGATTCTAAGAGGGTTGACGAAATTTTAAGAAACCCTAGAATCAGTTGGATCTAAAGTTTAACTTCTTTTTGGATTCGAATTATAAATTAAGTGGTCTTTTCATCTAAGATTCTTGAGCGACTTGTTTATTTGGAAAAACAGACTTGATAAAGAAAGAGTCCCACCCCAAATGGCCGCACACTGCGAGAGCCGCCACAATAGTTCATGTAGTGGAGGAAGAAAGAGGACAGATAAATATATGTCACCATTGATGATCAAGTCTAAAATCTTCAGTTCCCTATCAAGAATTTGATTTTTGAAATTAAGTACCGCCCTAGGAGTAAGAAGATGATTTTATCGAGATTATCCTCTAGCTTGCGAGATGAGGACATCTCGAGTTTTTAAAGTGAGGTAGGATGTAAGATTCCTCCCTCCAGCTTTTGGTGATGTAAAGATGTAAGAACCACCCCTTCAGTGTCTTGTAATCATCCCCCCCTTCAGAAGTGGAAAAAGATCTTGTTTGACCCTGTTTTGATCTAGAGAGAGAAAATATTCTAGAGAGAGATAATACTATTTTGAAATATTTTTGGATAAGTATTTTCTTCCAGACAATAGGAAGTGATTCCCTGAAATAGAATTTTAATCAAAAATTCCTAAGTTGCATTAGATTTGGACGGTGGGTGAACCAAGGAGTCCCCTAGCTCAATGTTCTAAGCTTTATTAAATTCTTTTGAATTTAAAAATGGGATATCCTTTTTCATAAAGGTTGGAAAATAAAAATAAAAGAAAAATGGAAAAATTTGGAATTATCCCACAAGAAAATAATAAAGAAAGGCTCACATGAGGTGAAGGCTCCTTAATTATGAGTTTTCAGATATTTTAGGAGATTTTTTGGAGGTTTTGTGACACCTCAGGAGAGGGAAAACCCTTCATCAAGGAGGAGCCTAGAAATCACATCAAAGAGGAATTTTTAAATTCAAAAATATCATAAAGTGGCTAGATATTTTATCTCTCCTCTCTCCTCTTCCAAACTAGATAAAAAAGTGGGCAAAACTAGTCTAAAACTTGTCCAAATTGGGATGAAATTGACGTTGGAAGCCTCTAGATCCCAGTTGGACTTGGTTGGTGGCATCCCTCACCTATAAATAGACCGCCATTCCTTTGTATTTTCATCTTAGTGTATTTACATGCTAGTGTAATTTTCAATTTAGTATATTTTCTTCTTCCCTCTTCATTGGCCCTCCATTGTGAAGCCTTGATGCTTCATTAAACCTCTTCTTCTCTTGAAGATTACCCTCTTTCCTTGGTGGCCAAGCCTCTTCCTTGAGGGCTACATAATTCTTGCAAGGTAAAGAATTAAGCAAACCAAGCATAAGCCTAAACAATGAAGTTTATGCTCTCTTTTTGTTGTTAATCTTCTTCCCAACCTCCCTCATGCTTGGAAAGCATTTTATTTTGTGGTTTTTCTCTTAAAACCATGCTTTTATTGATTCATGAGGAATTAATGTTTATGTTTAAGCTTAGGTTTATACATAAACTAATATTTCTATTTAAAGTGAAAGTTTAACCATTCTCAATTCATAGAAAATGTGGGGAAGTTATGGCAAAATTTTATCATTAGAAAATGAAGGTTTATGCATAATAAATTTTATTCTAAAAAGTGTAATTTTAAGTATTCTCAATTCATAGAAAATGTGGGAAAGCTATGGCAAAATTTTATCATTAGAAAATGAAGGATTTGCATAAACTTATTTTTATATTAAAAGTGGAATTTTGGGCATTCTCATTTCATTAAAAATGCGGGGAAGCTATGGTAAAATTTTTATCATTAGAAAATAAATTGACGCATAATAAATTTTATGCTAAAAGTGGAGTTTTGAGCATTATTCATTTACCTGAAAGATAAAGAAGGTTATGCACAAATTTTTCTAGATTCATTCAATTTATGAGAATTATGGAAAGGATTATGAATATAATTCATTTAGATAAAAATGAATTAGTATGTGTGCATAAATGTTTTATGCTGAAAGAGGAATTATGGGTACAATTGATTTTGTAAATCCCATGAGGTCCTATGCATAAATCTTTTATTTAAAAAGAGGAACATTGAGCATATTTTATTTTGGAAAAATTGAGAAAAGAATGGAAAATTATTCATAGGACTGCATCGAGAAAACATGGATAATTTTTAATCAGAAAGAGGAATCACGAACCTATTTAACTTCTAGAATTATGAAGTATACGTCTAGATTCTCGAAAAATAGAATCTTGGGTACATTTCTGAACGGGAAAAGGATTTCCCAAAAAAAGACCGAAGACCTGCGTAGTTGGATGAACGTAAATAATTGTGTTCCTTGGGAAAGGAATCTGGAATTCTTGAAAGGATCAAGGATCAAAAAATGAACAAAAATTTATACTTAATTGAATTGAGTTGAGAAAAAGTTACCTTTAACTGAGCCAAATAATTGGCCGACTTAAAAAGTTCTGTCAGTATAAAAACTAGAGTAACTGTACTTTTAACCTGGTTGATTGTGGAGCAAAACTTCCGATAAAACTAGATCAAGGAAAGTTGATAATCAAACTTGATTTGCTCAAATTGAAAAGAGACCATCTTGTTTGTGGAAATTGGATTGATGTGGAGTGATGTGTGTTGAGATATCGAGCTCTAGTGAGGCGGTGGACACTGATGACCCGCCTGGGGGATAGGCCCCGCACTTACACCACTCGCATGGTTGGTGAGATCTTGGGTGATATGCGGCCAGTGGGATGACAGGCTGTGTGACAGCCACTCTAGAGACTGGCATAGTTATAGCGCCAGCTCATTTAGTCGGGTTCACACTATAGAGAACCCGTGTATGTATTTGGTTGAGTACCTTTCATATCGTGTGTACTCTTATTCTTGTATATGGTGTGTTGAGTGTTGAGTAGAGAAGAAGAAGATTTTCAGCCTCTCACCTTGTGTGTTCTCTATTAGGGTTTTGTGAGTGTGTGTGTGTGCTTGCAAGAGCTCAAGCTCTCTTCCCCCCTGCATCTTTTCATGGTATCAGAGCCTGGTTCGTGCTAAGGGCTGAGCTGCAAGCAAGAGAACCACAGGAAGCGGTACGAGGGTAAGAGCTTCAACTACTCTTCCCTATTGTGTTGGTGACTACACCCTTGTCGGGAGCTCTACGGGAGGCACCGGCAAACGATCTCCGATTGAGGAGCTTTCTTCGCGGGAGTGAAGCTATAGGGCAACTATACAGTCCTACGGACTACAATTTCCGGGCCGAAAACGCGTTTCGGGTGCGTCTGGACCTCCGTTTTTCAAAAAGCAGGCGATTTCGAACACTGCGGGTAAGTCATCGATTCTCTGCAGAACTCTGTTTTAAGAACTGCAGGAAGACAGATTGACTGTGCAGACACTGTGGGTGCTGCAAAGAGGTCTACAGTTGCCATTGGGTGTATGTATATGCATTGAGGTCACTGGTTGTGACATTTGAGTGGATTGCAGTACCGCTGTGCAGATAATACAGCATTTGTCACTGGTTGTGACATTTGAGTGGATTGCAGTACCGCTGTGCAGATAATACTCAAATGTCACTGGTTGTGACATTTGAGTGGATTGCAGTACCGCTGTGCAGATAATACAGCATTTGTGCAGGAAAAACCAGAGTGCAATTTCTGGTTAAATTGTGTTTGGCAAGATGTCTAATGATGGCATAACACAGATTGTGGCTGAGAAGCTGGATAAGAATAACTTCCATGCTTGGAGGTTCAGGTTAACGAATTTCTTGATGGGAAAAGGGTATTGGGACTACATAGAAGGTGAGCATGAAGAGGCACCGGAGATACCGGATATAAATCCGACTGCTGCAGATGTGAAAGAGTTTAAAGACTGGAACCAAGGAGCCAGGAAGGTTATGTATTGGCTTTCCATTAGTATACAGGACACCATGATTGGGCACATTCAGGATGCCAAGTCCCCCAAGGAGGCGTGGGACACCTTGGTAAAGCTCTATGAAACAAATACCAAGGCACGTAAGATACAGTTGAAGAATGAACGTCATACTGTGGAGAAAAAGAGCATGTCTGTGAATGACTATGCATTGAAGATAAAGGGTATTGTGGAATCCCTTGCATCTATTGGTGTGTCAGTAGATGATGATGACAAGGTGGAAGTCTGTCTACGTGGTCTCGGGCCACAATACAAGGCGTTCAAGACGTCTATTCAGACTCGGGAAAACATTCCCAACTTTACAGATTTGGTGTCTATGCTGATTATCGAAGAGAAGAGCTTGGGTGAAGACCAACAGACTTCACAAAGCAAAAATAGTTCAGAGCAACAGGCCTTCTACACGAGTTCAGGAAGAGGACGAGGTAGAGGAGGCCGTGGACGCGGTCAAGGAGGTGGCCGAACAGGTAATCAGAATTATGGCCAGCAGCAGCAGCAACAACAACAGTCCCAGAATCAACAACAACAACAACACGCAGGTGGAAGAGGCAAATTCAGAGGCAGGGGGAGTCAAAGAGGCCGTGGAAATTGGCAAAGGCAATATAATGATGCACGTGAATGCTACTATTGTGGTAAGCCAGGACATGTGCAGTCAGAATGTTATAAGAAGCAGGCTGACATGCAAAATGGGAAAGTGCAGCAAAACAACTATGCATCCTCAAGCAGAAATAATGAGGACAATGAAAGGTTGTTTGTTATGCAGCATGTTGTGAATGCCATGTCTGAAAATGCTGATGCAGCACAAAAAGATAATGTATGGTATGTGGATTCAGGCGCTTCGAACCACATGACGAGTCATGGGGAGTGGTTCAAGGAGATGAAGAACCCGGAAAGACCAGGTTTTGTGGAAACAGGGGATGACACTGCTCATCCAATTGCCCACGTTGGAGATGTGCCATTATCTATGCAGGATGGCAAAGTGAAGTACCTTGCAGATGTACTTCATGTACCGAACATAACAAAGAATCTGGTTTCAGTTGGCCAGATGATTGAGCAGAGGTTGCAGGTTCGGTTTAACCCTGATGGGTGTTATGTTGAAGATTTCAAAGACAAGTGCAAGTTAGTTGCAAAAGGCAACAGAGTGGGCAGAATGTTTACGTTGGATGTAGACATGCCTGAAATGAGTGCTGCGATGTTTGCAAATGGTTCAGGAGTTGTTGCAGACACAGACATATGGCATAAAAGAATTGGACATGTAAATGTGCAGAGATTGAAGTCTATGCAGACAAAAGGAATTGTGACAGGGCTGCCAAAATTTAAAGTGGAAGGTATGCAGAAAATATGTGAAGCATGCCAATTTGGGAAGCAAACAAAGCATGTGTTTCCACGTAACAGATATGTGAGCAGAAATGCACTAGATGTTGTGCATTCAGATGTATGGGGTCCTACGAAGACCGTGTCTATGGGAGGCTGCAGGTACTATGTCACTTTCATTAATGACCACACAAGAAAAGTGTGGGTATATTTCATGAAGGAGAAGAGTGAGGTGTTCACTCACTTTCAGAATTTCAGAGTTTTGGTTGAAAAGCAAACAGGGAAATATGTAAAGTGCCTAAGGTCAGATGGAGGGGGAGAGTACTTCTCCAATGAGTTCTCTGAATTCTTGAAGAAGAATGGTATTCGGAGACAGTTCACATGCAGATACACTCCGCAGCAAAATGGAGTTGCTGAGCGGAAAAATAGGCACATTGCTGAGATTGCGCGAGCATTGATGGAAGAGAAGAATATGCCGCATTGCTATTGGGCTGAGGCTGTTTCTAGTCTCATCTGAAAGTCTTTGGATGCATTGCATATGTGCATGTGCCAGATGAGCTGAGGATGAGGTCATGGGGACCAAAGTGGAAAATGTTGCAACAGCTGAGACGGAGAGTCAAAGAAGGACGTCTCGCGTGGAAAGATCGGCAGAGGTCTTGACCAGCCTCGGTTTGATTAAAATGGTGAGCTTTTGGTATGATGGATGAGGAGATAAGGAAGCGGCCTATTAGTGAAGCGCTAGGTCACCTGCGAAGGAGCTTAGAGGGTGCTGACCATACGGTGCTCGGGCTCTGGGTCGCCCAGGATACCCACGCGTGCGTTGAGGAAGATATTGGAACAAGGAGTAAGAGTTGTTTTCTGAAACCGGGCATGGATCTGGTTGATTGACCTTGCTGGTCTTCAATGGATGAGTCCATGGCTCTTTATATGGATCTGTTGGTTGATCTTGCTGATCTTCAACGAGAGTCCATCTTGATAAGTGATTATATTGCCGAGTATTATGGGCTAGGAACTATTGAATTCTAGTTGCCAATGATGCCATAGATACTCTGATGAAGGAATGATGGGGAATTAAGAATCAACCGGATAACTTGGAAGATGGTGATCAGTGATACTATGGTTTTATTAAAGGATTGTTTTAAAACTGGTTGAATCTATGAAAAAGGCAATTTCATATTGGGTGTGTGAGTGGTGTGACTAGTTTTATTTTTGCATGAGCATCCGGCTAGGGGGCCTGGGAACTCTTTTCCCTGGTACCCGGGACAAAAATCAAATTCTAAATTGGATCTCATCACTACAGTGGTTGGGCGGTTGGCTAACCCATGGGATTGGATGGGGTTAGGCTGGACTGATGGATCTGTAAATCGAGACTCAACTTTTGTTATTACGATAGATAAAGTAAATCCCGGACAGTAATTGTTCTATGGATAGGAATCAACGGCTGTGCCTCTTGAATGGGGAAAAAAGTGTTGATCCCAATGATCCAAGTGCAAGTTTCTTCCTTGATCTGATCAAGTATCTTGAAGATGCAATTGGATCAGCTTGATCAAAAATGATCTTGACTACGTTAGAGTAAAAAGTTTTTTTTCTTGGTGGAATCGCCCGTGTTTTCCGGGTAAAGGAAGTTTTTCTGGGTTTGGTTTTGAAACAACCGTCGGATTAGTCTCTTGTCCGAATATCCGTGGGCGAGGTCTCGAATGTGGGACCCCTGTCCCGCGCGAGAAGTGCTACTTCCGCTGCTAGTACCCCGAATCTGTTGTTTGGTGGGAACAGGGGGATCTCACAAACTTGGACCATTCTTTGCCCCCTTGTGCTCTGTAGAATGACCCTCTGGGACCGATCTATGCCCCCTTGTGCTACATTAAAAATGCAATTTGCATGGTAGAATGGTCGTGGGGCCATTTTGTACCCCCTTGTACCAACTATCGGTGTATGGTAGAATGTTTTCAGGGCCATTCTTCCACGAACAATATGCTTTAGAATGGCCCAAGGGTCATTCTACCATGCACAATGTGCAGCATGAAAGAATGGGCCCAAGGGCCATTCTACAATGCACATTGTCCTTGGTAGTACGGCCCTTGCACTATTCTATGCCCCCTTGTGCTACATTAGAATATCAATGTGCATGGTAGAAAGGCCCTATGATGATTCTATATCCCCTTGTTCTAACTATTGGTGCATGGTAGAATGGTCCATAAGGCCATTCTTCCATGCACAATGTTCTCTAGAGGCCTACCTCAAAACATCAATCTATGTGGTAGAATGGCCCTAGGTCCATTATGTACCCCCTTGTGCCAACCAATGCCATTTTCTACCCCCCTTACATGCATAATATATCAATAATGTGCATGGTAGAATGGCCCTAGGGCCATCCTATAGCCCTTTTTCATGGTAGAATGGCCCTAGGACAATTACTCCATGCATGATGTGCTTTAGAATGGCCGTAGGGCACATCAAAACATCAATCTAATGTAGAATAGCCCTAAGGCCATTCTGTACCTCCTTGTGCCAACTATTGGTGCATGGTAGAATGGTTTAAGAACCATTCTACATTGCACAATGTGCTTTAGTTGGGCCATTATAGATCTCCTTGTGCTACATTAAAACATCAATTTTCCTAGTAGAAGGGCCCTAGGGCCAATCTATACCCCCTTGTGCCAACTAATGGTGTATGGTAGAATGGTCTCAGGGCCATTCTTCCATGCACAATGTGCTGCCGTGCTATGGGAGACATCCTCCGTTGACTCTCCGTCAGCTATTGCAACTTTATCACTTAGGTCTCCACCACGACCTCATTCACAAGATGGTCAAAATGGTTCCCCAGCATTCTTGACATAAAATAATCATTTAAAAACAGGTCATAAATACATTTTCTAACGAACTCTCATCTTTCCACATTGTTCCACATCATTTCTCGTTATTCCACATTCTTCTACATCAATTCACATTGCTTATTCCACATCCAATCATATGTATTCCCATCGTCTTCATCCATTCTCATCCAATCACATCATATTACATCTCATCACATCTATCCACATCTATCCTCATCACATCTCATCCATTCACATCTACCCATATCCACATCACATCACATCACATCACATCACATCACATCCATTCACATCACATCTCATCCATTCACATCTACCCTGATCCACATCACATCACATCACATCCATTCACATCACATCTCATCCATTCACATCTACCTAGATCCACATCACATTCATCCACCTTGCATCTCATCCATCCATTCACATTACATCACATTCATTTATATTCATTCAGATCCACATCTCATCACATCACATCCATCCACATCACATCTCATCCATTCACGTCTCATCACATCATATTCCCATCCATTTACATCTCATCATATCATATTCACATTACATCACATCCATTTAGATATCATCACATCACATCACATCCATTCAGATATCATCACATCACATTGACATCCATTCATATCTCATCGCATCCATTCAGATATCATCACATCACATTCACATCCATTCACATCTCATCGCATCCATTCAGATATCATCACATCACATTCACATCCATTCACATCTCATCTCATCCATTCACATCTCATCGCATCCATTTACATCTCATCGCATCCATTTACATCTCATCACATCCATTCACATCCATCACACCCATTCACATCCATTACACCCATTCACATCCATCACATTCATTGCATCCACATCACATCACATACATTCCATCCACATCTATCCTTATCACATCACATTCATCCCATCCATATCACATCACATTCATTTCATCCACATTACATCACGTCCACATCTATCCACATCACATCTCATTCATTCCATCCACATTACATCACATCCACATCTATCCATATCTCATCACATCCATTCACATCCATTCACATCTCATCACATCCATCCATATCCATCCATTCATTCACATGCATATCTATCACATCACATCTCATTCTCATCCATTTACATCACATCACATCCTTTCACATATCATCACATCTCATTCTAATCCATTTACATTACATCACATCCTTTCACATATCATCACATCTTATTCTCATCCATTTACATCACATTGCATCCTTTCACATATCATCACATCTTATTTACATCTCATCACATTCACATCCACATCTATTTAAATCACATCACATCTCATCACATTCACATCAACATCCATTTACATCACATCACATCCCATCCTCATCTCATCACATCCACATCCACATCCATTTACATCACATCACATCTCATCCACATCTCATCACATCCACTCACATCTTATCACATCTTTTCACATCTTATCACATCGCATTCACATTTAGTACTGTTTTCTACTTTCGATTCGGATAGGACTTTTTTAAGTTTCTGCCAATTGCTTGGCCTAGTTAAAGGTACTTTTTCTCGATAGATATTTTCATATTCTTTCTCAAATTTCTCAAGTGAAATATATTCAATATTCTTCTTTTTGAGTAAAAGATTCATGGGATTTACAAAAATCAATTCTACCCATATTTCCCAATAAAATTAATAATGCTCAAAATTCCACTTTTGATAAATACTCATAATTTGAATTATGCCAAAAATTCCTCTTTTACCATTTAATTACTTGGATCTCAATATCATGGGAATTCCTCTTTTTGTATAAAAATAAATTTATCAAAATTTTCTCTTTTCTCATAATCAATTAATTATGCATAATTACAAAAAATTTATTTCTCATGAATATGATGAAAATTATTATTTTTGCATAGGATGTCCAATCCTAGAATATGGTAGGAAGTCCTCTTTTAGCATTATGCATAAAATAAGATATATATTATTTTCTAAAAATTTTACCATAGCTTCGATGCTATTACTGATAATTCTCAATTTTTTTCTAAAGAACAAAAAGCTTGTAATGAAAATATGATAGTAGTTTCTCTTTTATGCTTAAAATCAAACTATGAATTTAAATCATAATTTTAACCATAATCATAAACTTAATTATGATTATCCCACTAGATTAAGCTAATTCCATTATTTCTCTTTTTTCAAATTGATAGGATAATCTATTTCTCATTTAGAATCAATCAAAGTAGTTTTTAACTACTTATAAATAATCTAAAAGAAATAACCATTATTTTGTTAACACAAATTCATAAAAATACCATTTTCTTAATCTCTAGCTTATCAAGCCTAGAGTTTAGCTTCGAATTAAGAGACTATCATTGAGAAGCATCCTTTTTCAAGGGATTTAGCCATAAAGATGGCTATTCTTTTAGAGAGAGTAAAGAAAGCATTACAAATAAGCATAAAGATTAAATTTCTCTTAATTAAGCATTAACGCTTTAAGGGAAAGCTTGATTTGAATTAAAACAATTATTTAAAAAGCTTCTTAAGTTTGAGAGAGGTTAAGAAGAAGAAAGTCATTGAGATAAATTAGAAAAAACCATAAAAATTTGATTTTACCTCCAAGTTTGGCTTGATTCTCTATTAGCAGTGAAGCCCCCAACCAATCAATTGGTCCACTAAGAGGAGAAGAGCACCTCCAAGAGTTGTTGTAGAGAGAGATAGCTCCAAGTTCCCAAGAGAGAGAAAAATTTACGGGATAATAGAAAATCTGATTATTTTAATATAATAATGACATAGTATAGCTCCAATATATTTTTACAAAAGACTAAGGGTCTATTTATAGGTGAGGGAGGGCACTTACCAAGTCCAACTGGGTTTTAGAATTTTCCAGGTTCAGTTTGACTCAATTTGGACAAGATTTGGACCAGTTTGTCTCCCTTTTTGATTTGGTTTGATCCAGAAGAGAGGAGAGATAAAAATATCACAATTTTTTTGAAAAAAAAACCCTTCCACACATGTGAAATAGGCACCTACCTCAAGAGTCCCTCTCTCCTTACCAAGGTGTCAAAAATGTATCATTATTCTAAAATATCTCATTTTTTTAGTAATATCTCATAATTTTTAACTAATAAACCTTGTACTCAGTCAACTCTTCATCTTATGTTAGTATTTACTCATTTTTGGGTATTTTCTTTTATTCTTTTGGATTTACCTCATCCCAACACTTGGATTAATCCAATTGGCCCATTGGAACAAACCTTAATTGGACCATAATCCAAAAATTTCTGAAAATATAGACCCTTAGGCTAAGGTCCCTTGTACACATTTTCAATTAATTCCTAATGCAACTTGGAAAGTTCATTTTGAACTTTTGTTTCTCAAGGGAATCCATTTTAAACACTAGGAGGACTTTTATATCCAAAGATATCTAAATTTTGGATTATCTCTCTAGACATTTTCTCTCTCTAGGCCAAAACAGGGTAAAACAAGATCTTTCTTCTATTTCAAAGAGGGGAATAATTTCAAGAACAGAAGGGGATGTTCTTACACCTTTACACCTCAAAAGATGGAGGGAGGAATCTTACACAGAGATAAGGGCATCCATGTTTGCACATGGAACAAGTGTCATTGCAGATATTGACATATGGCACAAGCGCATTGTCATATGAATGTACAGCGAGACTGAAGTCTATGCAAGCCCAAAATATTGTTGCAGGTTTGCCAAAGTGTAAGGTTGATGATATGCATAAGGTATGTGAAGCATGCCAACTTGGTAAAAGCAGGCCAAACATGATTTCCCACATGAAAAGCATGTCAGTGCAAGGCCATTGGATGTCATACATTCAGATGTATGGGGATCAACCAAGTCTGCCAAACAATTGCAGGTTGCAGGTACTATGTTACATTCATTGATGACCATACTAGGAAAGTGTGGGTTTATTTCATGAAGGAGAAAAGTGAGGTGTTTGCTCACTTTCAGAGATTTAAAGCCTTGGTTGAGAAGGAAAAAGGTATGCAAATAAAATGCCCAAGATTAGATGGTGGGGGAGAATATTTCTCTAATGACTTCAGTGATTTCCTATGAAAGCAAGGAATCAAGAGGTAGTTTACGTGCAGGTACACTCTACAACAATAGAATGGTGTTGCAAAATAGAAAAATAGGAACATTACAGAAGTGGCACATGCCTTGATGGCTGAAAAGAATGTGCCACATTACTTTTGGGCATAAGCAATAGCAACTGCTATGTATATTATGAACATGACACCCATTGCAGCTATTCATCATGGTACGACTCTTGAACAGGCATAAGACCGGATGTGTCTCACTTGAAAGTGTTTGGGTGTATTGCATTTGTACATGTTCCTGATGAAGAAAAGAAAAAATTGGATCCAAAGGCAGAGAAATGCATCTTCATTGGTTATGCTATGGAGAAAAAAGGTTATAGATGCTATAACCCTACCACTTGTGAGATGCAAGTAAGAAGAGATGTTGTCTTCGATGAGATGAGTAGCTGGTATGCACCAATAGTGAAGGCAACAGAATATGCAGATGTAAAAAGTGCTCATGTTGCACCACATGTATAGCAGCAATCACAGGTGCTAATAAGTGGACATGGGGAGTCCTCGAGCAGTGGATCCAATGTTAGCCCATGGTCAGGCAGGTTGAGGAGGAATGATGTAGGTACACATGTATCAAGGAAAGGGAAGGAAAAGGTAGATCAACCTTTTGTGCCTGATCTGTCAGCAGCAGCAGCAGCAGGTCACTCCATATGTGGATGGTGACTCTAGTGGCTCAGAGCAGAGCCTTGATGAGGAGCTTGCATTCCATCTATGGTTACTCCTAGTGTAAGGAGAACCAGGGATGTTTTGAGGACACTTGGCAGTGATCTAGGTGTATGCAGGTCTATGAGGGTTAGATACCTTGTTGACAGGTTGAGATATGATGGATATACAGCCCATCATTATGCTTACATGGTACAAGCAATACACGAGGTTGAGCCCACTTGCTTTGAGCAGGCAATTGGAAATAAGAAATGGGAAGATGCCATGGATGAGGAGATGGCAGCATTGGATGCAAATGCAACATGGGTGCTAGTGCCTTTGCCTAAGTAAAAGAAGGAAATTGGATGTAAGTGTGTGTATAAAGTCAAGCACAATGCTGATGGTTCAATGAGCACTTACATGGCAAGATTGGTTGCCAAGGGCTATGCGTAGACTTATGGCATAGACTATGAGTAGAATGGATGTAAAGAATGCTTTCTTGCATGGTGATTTGCAAGAAGAAGTGTACATGATATAGCCACTAGGTTATGAGAGTGATGCACATCCAGATTTTGTGTGCAGGTTACGTAAAGCCTTTGATTGCTTAAAGCAAGCACCTAGAGCATGGTCAAACAAGATCGGGGAGTATCATGTTACCATTCGATTTCAGATATCCAATGCAGATTTTTCTCTATATGTGAAAAAGACAGATAGAGGGATCATGCTATTAGTCATCTAAGTATATGACTTGATTATCACTGGTGATAGTGATGCAGACATACATGATGTCAGGATGCTTTTGAAGAAGAAGTTTGAGTTGAAGGATTTGGGTGAGATGCAGTATTTCTTGGGCATAGAAGTGGTGAGACCACCTCATGGCATTTTGTTATTGGTAGAGGTTGTATGGCTTGGACATGTTGTCCAAGTATGGTATGACAGGTTGTAATTATATCTCAGTGCCATTGGAGTAGAACACAAAGCTTTCTGCAGATACAGGTGAGCTTTTGGAAGACCCCACTACATACAGGTGCATAGTGGGTAGTTTGATCTACATGACCATTACAAGGCCAGACTTGAGCTATGCTGTTGGACTTGTGAGTCAGTTTATGTAGGCCCCTAGGAAGCCACACTTGGATGCGGCTAGACGGATCCTCAGGTACATAAGGTTCACAGTTGATTATGGACTTTTCTATGAGACGGGTACATAGATACAATTGCATGGGTACACAGATGCTGATTGGGCTAGTAGTATTGCAGATAGGAGATCTACCAGTGGTTTTATGTTCTCATTTGGGAGTGCTGTTGTGTGAGTTGGAGCAGTAAGAAGCAGCCAACGGTTACCTTGTTGAGTACAGAGGCAAAGTACAGGGGTGCTGCTATGGCAGCTTATGAGATAGCTTAGTTTCAGAAGCTACTTGGTGACATGGGATAGCCCGTGGATAGGGCTGTTGTCATACATTGTGACAACATGAGCAACATACAGTTGGCTAGTAACCCAGTATATCATGCTAAAATGAAGCACATTGAGGTGCATTATCACTTTGTGAGGGAGAAGCAGGAGATATAGATCTGGTATATGTCAGCATAGAGGATCAGGTAGCTGACATCTTCACGAAGGCATTGGGCACAGAGAAGCTCCACAGGTTTAGGAGCTTACTTGGAGTGTAGTGTGTGGAGTTGAGCTCGAGGGGGAGTGTTGAGATATCGAGCTCAACTAGTGCTACGACGGACATTGATGACCCGCCTGGGTGATAACTTCCGCATCTACACCACTAGCATGGTTGGTGAGATTATGGGTGATATGCGGCCAGTGAGATGATAGGCTGTGTGATAGCCATTTTGGATTACTAGAGACTGGCATAGTTATAGCGCCAGCTCATTTAGTCGGGTTCACATTATGGATCGACCCTTGTATGTTGTAGTAGTTGAGTACTAACCCATATAGTGTGTACTCTTATCTTTATGTTATGTTGGTTGAGTAGAGAAGAAGAAGATAGAAGAAAGTTCATATATCCATCTCTCTCTTGTGTCTTGCTCTCTCTTGTGTGTGTGTGTTTTCTTGCTAGGGTTTAAAGCTCTCCCTCTCCCCCACATTCACTTTATTTATTCCCACTGGTGCTGCATCAAAACATCAATTAGCCTAGTAGAATGGTTCTAAGGCCGTTTTTTATGCCTTGTGCCGCCAAGTATTAGTACATGGTAGGATTGTCCCAAGGTCATTCTCTACCCCCTACATACATAGTTTATCAAGAATATGCATGGTAGAATGGCCCTAGGGACTTATTTTAACCCCTTGTTTATGGCATAATGGCCTTAGGACTATTCTTCCATGCATAATGCGTTTCTTAATGGCCCTAGGGCTACATCAAAACATCAATCTACCATAGAATGGAACTAAGGCCATTTTATACCTCCTTGTGCCAACTATTCATGCATGGTAGAATTGTCTGAGGACCATTCTCTGCCCCTTGCATGCATACTATATCAAGAATGTGTATGCTAGAATGGCCCTAGTTCCATTCTATACCCCTTTCTTCATGCTAGAATTGTCATAGGGGCATTCTTCCATGTAAAATATGATTTATAATATCCCTAGGGCCATTTCTAGTGCCATTCTATAGTGCATAGTATGCTTTAGTTAGGCCATTCTATGCCCTCTTACGCTACATCAAAACATCAATCTACCTAGTAGAATGGTCTTAGAGCCATTTTGTATCCCCTTGTGTCAACTATTGGTACGTGCTAGACTGGTCCCAAGGCCAATCTCTACCTTTTTGTGCCAACTATTCTCTAAACCCCCTCCATGCATATTATATCAAGAATGTGTATCATAGAATGGCCCTAGTTCCATTCTATACCCCCTTCTTCATTCTAGAACTGTCATAGGGGCATTCTTCCATGCATAATATAATTTAAAATGTGCCTAGGGCCATTTCGAGTGTCATTCTATAAGGCAAAGTGTGCTTTAGTTGGGGCATTCTATGCCCTCATATGCTACATCAAAACATCAATCTACCTAGTAGAATTGTCTTAGAGCCATTTTGTACCCCCTTGTGCCAACTATTGGTACATGGTAAAAGGTCCCAAGGCCATTCTCTACCATCTGTATGCATACTATATTACGAATGTACATGATACAATAGCCCTAGTTCTATTTTATACCCCCGTATTTATGGTAGAATGGCCATATGGCCCTTCTTCTATCCATAATGTGATTTATCCCTAGGTCCATTCTACCATGCACAATGTGTGTGAAAGAATGGCCCAAGGGCCATTCTACAATGCACATATGCTTGGTAGAATGGCCCTTGGTCTATTCTATCCTGCTTGTGTTACATCAAAACATCAATCTACCTAGTAGAATGGTGATTCTCTACCCCTTACATGCATAATATATCAATAGTGTACATGTTGTGATGACCCTAGGGCCATTCTATACCCCCTTGTTCATGGTAGAATGGACCTAGGGCCATTCTATACCCCTTTGTTTATGGTAGAATGGCCATGTGTCCCTTATTCTATGCATAATGTGCTTTAAAATTACCCCAGGTCCATTTTACAATGCACAATGTGCGTGAAAGAATGGCCCAAGGGCCATTCTACAATGCACATATGCTTGGTAGAATGGACCTTGGTCTATTCTATCCTACTTCTGTTACATCAAAACATCAATCTACCTAGTAGAATGGTGATTCTCTACCCCTTACATGCATAATATATCAATAGTGTACATGTTGTGATGGCCCTAGGGCCATTCTATACCCCCTTGTTCATGGTAGAATGGCCCTAGGGCCATTCTAGGGCCATTCTACCATGTACAATGTTATTTAAAGAATGTCCCAACAAAGGACCATTCCACAATGCAAATTGTTCTTGGTAGAATAGACCTTGTTCCATTCTATCGCCCCTTGTGCTACATCAAAACATCAATCTAGATGGTAGGATGGACCTGGGGCTATTCTATACCCTCTTGTGCCAACTATTCATGCATTCTAGAATGGTCCCGGGCCTATTCTTCCATGAACAATGTGCTTTACAATGGCCCTAGGGTCACTCTACCATGCACAACGAGCTTGAAAGAATGGCCCAAGGGCCATTCTACAATGCACATTATACTACATTAGAACATCAATCTACATGGTAGAAAGGCCATAGGCCATTCTATATCCCCTTGTGCTAACTATTGGTGCATGGTAGAATGGTCCCTAGGGCCATATTTTCATGCACAATGTGCTTGAGACAGCTACATAAAAATGTCAATCTACCTCATAGGATGGCCCTAGGCCCATTCTCTACCCCCTTTGTGCCAACTATTAGTGCACCGTAGAATGATCCCAAGACCCTTCTACACCCTTTGCACACAAAATATGTCAAGAATGTGAATGGTAAAATGGCCCTAGGGCCATTATTCAGCCCTTGTTCATCGTAGAATGGCCATAGGACCATTATTCCATGCATAATGTGCTTTACAATGGCCCTAGGGCTACATTAAAACATCAATGTACTCTAAGATGGGCATAAGGCCATTCTAAACGTCCTTGTGCTTGCATGGTAGATTGGTTTGAGGGCCATTCTATACCCCCTTGTGCTACATTAAAACATCAATTTTCCTAGTAGAAGGGCCCTAGGGCCAATCTATACCCCCTAGTGCCAACTATGGGTGTATGATAGAATAGTCCCTAGGGCCATTCTTCCATGCACAATGCACTTTAGAATGCCCCTAAGAGTGCATAAAGGCCTCAATCTGCCTGGTAGAATGACCCTAGGGCCATTCCATACCCATCCCCTTATGCTAAATATTGGTGCATGGTAGAATGGGTGGAGGGCTATTCTTTAAATTCAAAAAATTTGTGATATTTTTATCTCTCCTCTTTCCTGGATCAAACCAAATAAAAAAGGGAGCCAAACTAGTCCAAATCTTGTCCAAATTGAGTCAAATTGAACCTGGAAAATTCTAGAACCCAGTTGGACTCTATTAGTGGCCTCCCTCACCTATAAATAGATCCTTAGTCTTTTGTAAAAAATCTCTGAACTATACCATGCCAGTATTACATTAAAATAATGATATTTTCTATTATCTCTTAAAAATCCTCTACTTTTGGAGAGATTGGAGCTTCTCTCTCTCTTCAAAAATCCTTGGAGCTTTCTTCTCAACATACTAAACCAATGGATTGGTTGGGGGCTTCCTTCTAAGATAAAGAAGCAAGCCAAACCTAAAGGTAAGAAGAATTTCGTGGTTTTTAATTATATTCTCAATGATTTCACTTCTCAACCCCTGTCACTCCCTGCATGCATAATATATAAAAAAATGTACCTAGTAGAATGGCCCTACGTCCATTGTACCATGAGCACTTTGCTTGCTAGACTAGCCCTAGGGCCATTTTACCATGCACACTATGCTTGGTAGAATAATCCTAGGGTCTTTTTATTCTCAGTTGTGCTATATCAAAACATCAATTATCCTCGTAGAATGGCCCTAGGGCCATTCTATATGCCTTTTACCAAATATTGATACATGGTAGAACTATCCCAAGGCCTTTCTCTACCCCCTGCATAGATACTATATGGTAGAATGTGCATGGTCTAACGGTTTTAGGGCCATTCTCAACCCCATGCATATAATAAAATATGAAGAATATGCATGGTAGAATGGTCCTAGTTCGATTCTATACCCCCTTGTTCATGGTAGAATTGCCATAGGGCCCTTCTTCCATGCACAATGTGCTTTAAAATGGCCCTAGGGCTATACTACCATTCACAATGTGCTTTAAAGAATGGCCCAAGTTCCATTCCACAATTCACATTATGCTTGGTACAATGGCCCTTAGGCCATTCTATGCCCCCTTGTGATACATCACATCATCATCTACCTCCTAAAATGGCCTTAGGGACATTCTATACCCCCTTTCTGTGCCAACTATTGGTGCATTGTAGAATCTTTGTAGGGCTAATCGTCAATGCCCAATGTGCTTTAGAATGGCCCTAGGGCCATTATACCATGTACAATGTACTTGTAATAAGAAGGGCCATTCTATAATGCACATTGTGCTTGGTAGATCTGTCCTTGTCCATTCGATGCCTCCTTTTGCTACATCAAAACACAAATATGTCTAGTAGAACGTGTAGGGTTATTATTTATCTCCTCATGATAACTACTCGTGCATGGTAGAATGGTCCCTAGGGCCATTCTTCCATGCACAATGTGATTTAGAATGGCCATAGGGCTATAACAAACCATCAATCTACCTGGTAGAATGGCCCTAGGTCCATTTCGTACCCATTTGTGCCAACTATTGGTGCATGGTAGAATTGTCTCAGGGTCATTCTCCACCCTCTATTTCATGCATATTATATCAAGAATGTGTATGGTAGAATGGTCGTAAATCCATTCTATACCTCCTTGTTCATTGTAGAATGGCCATAGGGACCTTCTTCCATGTATAATATGATTTATAATGTCCCTAGGGACATTCCTACTGCCATTCTATACTACACAATGTGCTTTAGTTGGGCCCTTTTGTTCCCTCTAGTGTTACATCATAATATCAATCTACTTGGGTAGATTGGTCTTAGAGCCATTTTGTACCCCATATTGGTACATGGTAGAATGGTCCCAAGGCCATTATCTACCCTCTCCATGCATAATATATTAAGAATGTACACGGTAGAATTGCCCTAGCTCCATTTTATACCCCTATATTCATCGTATAATGGCCATATTGTGGCCCTTTTTCTATCCATAATGTGCTTTAAAATGGCCCTAGGTCCATTCTACCATGAAGAATGTGCTTTAAAATGGCCCTAAGTCCATTCTACCATGAAGAATGTGCATGAAAGAAGGGCCCAAGTTCTATTCTATATTTCTTATATGCTTGGTAGAATGGCCCTTCGCACATTCTATGCCCCCTTCTGCTACATAAAAATATCAATCTACCTAGTAGAATGACGATTCTCTACCCCCTACATGCATAATATATCAATAGTGTACATGGTGTAATGGCCCTAGGGCCACTCAATACCCCCTTGTTAATGGTAGAATCACCCTAGGGCCATTCTTCCATGCACAATGTGCTTTAGAATGGAGGTAGTAGTAGGGCCATTATACCAGGTATAATGTGCTTGAAAGAATGGCCCAAGGGCTATTCTACAATGCACATTGTACTTGGTAGAATGGACCTTG